>NC_063171.1:69193778-69306967 GCF_023159225.1 Perognathus longimembris pacificus
CAGCACCACAAGTAGCACTTACATACAATGAAAGAGTACTTTAAGCAGTTTAAAACAAATTCCAGAGATGGATTTTCATAAATAAAAAAGCCGCTAAGGTTGTGATGATCACTTATGAATTTAAAGTAAAATGATGAAATAGTATTAAAATTTTTTTAAATTATTTCTTTCAGAAAAATATTAACTAGGACAGTGCCTCATTGTAAGCTGAAAAAGTGATTTATCCTTTAGGGGAAAAGAGTTTATAATAATTGTGTTTCGTTGTTAAATCAGTGATCACATTGTTACAAATACACAAATAGAAATACTGAGCTTTGTAAAGACCTTCTAATGTAGACATCACTTAGTTTCATCCTAGAAGAGAACGAGATTGTGCTTACCCACTTTAGTCACAGGAAATGCACCTGGAATTTCTAGTATTATTGTTACAGAGCTCTTACTTTTGATAAGCAAAATCTGACACATTTCTATCTACCCAGTGTCTCGTTTTGTTTTTGTCAGTTGTGGGGCATGAACTCAAGGCGGCCTGGGCACTGTCTCTGAGCTCTTTTACTCAAAGCTAGTGCTCTACCATTTTGAGCCACAGCTCCACCTCCAGTTTTCTGGTGGTTGATTGGAGAGAAGTGTCACGGATTCTCCTGCCCTGGCTGGCTTTGAACCTTGATCCTCAGACCTAAGCCTCCTGAATAACTAGGATTACAGGTGCAAGCCACCAGCGCTGGGCTTTAGTCCATCTTTTGTGTGTAGCTTTTTGGAGTTTTTTTGGTGGTGATATTTTTGCAGTGCAAACTCAGAGCCACACATGCTAGGCAAGGACTTTCCCATTGATGTATACTTGTAGCATGTATGTGGTAGTTTTTAAATCCACCTATTAACTGATTTTTCTCCAATGTTTTAAAAACTTACTGTATAATTCCAGTCAATGCCCTAATGTAAGTCAGGTATTTAAAGCAAATTCAAAATACTTGGAATAATAGTCAATTTTCATGTAAGAAATAAAATCTAGGCAAATGATGTTTTGATAGGATGCTTTTTTTAAAATGCTGCTCTTACTATCACTAATGACCTTGTCTGAGGTTGATTATTTATTCAAAGCAGGTTTTTTTTAATTAAGTTATAGAATTGAGCAGAATCACATTTTACTTACTATGACTATTAAACCAGAATATTTTGAGTCACTTTGAAGCTTTAATAACTATTCTTAAAGGGCATAGTAGAATGGTTTCTACTGTTCTGTTTAGGCACAAACATTTTCTGAAACTTGCATCAACTTTTTTCCACTGACTGCTACTTTCTGTCATATCAGAGGATGAAGTTTTTGCTGCTGCAGCAGAAGTACCTGGAATACCTGGAGGATGGCAAGGTCCTGGAGGCGCTTCAGGTTCTACGCTGTGAACTGACGCCCCTGAAGTACAATACAGAGCGCATTCATGTTCTGAGTGGGTAAGAAAGCTGAGTTCTCAGGCACCAGATCGAAAAGGCTGTTACTTTTACAAAAGTTATCATTGGTTAATGTTTCTTGAACATTTTTCTGAGATATAATTACCAGAATATTGCTAAATTCTTAATAAGATCTGGGTAAATTCACAGATGTATTAATGAATTATTTCATCATCGTAGGAAGCTATCAGTGTGGAAATAGGAAAATATTTAAATAAGTAAAAGGAAGAAATAACACATGTAGTCCATGAAATGCTATTTCTTTTTTGATATAGTTTGGTTTGGGGTTTCTGTGTTTTGAAGATGGGGTCTTGCTTAGCCCATGCTGGCCTTGAGTTCACAATCCTGCTGCAGCCTCCTGCATGCTAGGATTAACGGGTATAGACCACCATACCCAGCAGAAATGCTGTTTTAGAATTTATAAAAAGCTATGGCTTAGATCCCAGTAAGCAATTAAATTTATACAGACTTTACCAGGGTTTTTCTGCTTTGTTTTGGTGGTACTGGGGAAATAAACCTGGTGCCTCACTTGCTAGCCACATACCACTTGAGTTACAGCCCAGCTCTTTGGTTTTTGCTCTTTTGAGGTTGGGCTTTCATTGTCACTGGTGGGTGTTTTTGAACTCCAGGTTCTCCTAACCTTGTCTGGACTGGCCACAGACTTGTGATATTCCCGCTTCCACCTCCCAAGTAGCTGAGATTACATCTATGTGCCCCATGTTCAGATCTAGGTTCTTGCTAAGAATTTTGCCTTCAGTATCTTAATTTATGGGCTGGGAATATGGCCTAGTGGTAAAGTGCTCGTCTCGTATACATAAAGCCCTGGGTTCAATTCCTCAGCACCACATATATAGAAAACTGCCAGAAGTGGTGCCGTGGCTCAAGTGGCAGAGTGCTAGCCTTGAGCAAAAAAAAAAAAAAAAAAAAAATCTTAATTTATATTCATCTTGTTACATGTTTGAGGTTCCTTAGGGCTGGTCCTAGGCTGTCGTGCCTTCTCATTCTGTCTGTAGGCTGATGATTCATTCTTTAGTTCACCCTCACATCTCAAGCCATACTTTGTATATTTAATAGCATATCTAATACTTGACAATCTCTGCTTGAATGAATATCTGAATTGATTGATATTTTGGGTTTTTGTCATACTATTATGTGACATAATGCTTGCTAGGCAGGGACTCTTAACACTTGGGCAAAGTCAAGCTTTATCCTCAAGCCCTTTTTTTGTTGTTGTTGTTGTTGTTGTTTGTTTGTTTTTCTTTTTTTTTGGCCAGTCCTGGGGCTTGGACTCAGGGCCTGAGCACTGTCCCTGGCTTCTTTTTGCTCAAGGCTATCACTCTGCCACTTGAGCCATAGTGCCACTTCTGGCCGTTTTCTGTATATGAGGTGCTGGGGAATTGAACCCAGGGCCTCATGTATAGGAGGCAAGCACTCTTGCCACTAGGCCATATCCCCAGCCCTCGAGCCCTTTTTTCTTTATTTTAAAATTATTATTATTTTTTTTTTTTTTTTTTTGGCCAGTCCTGGGCTTGGACTCAGGGCCTGAGCACTGTCCCTGGCTTCTGTTTTGCTCAAGGCAAGCACCCTGCCAACTTAAGCCACAATGCCACTTCTGGCCATTTTTTATATATGTGGTGCTAAGGAATCGAACCTAGGGCTTCATGTATACGAGGCAAGCACTCTTGCCACTAGGCCATATTCCCAGCCCCTAAAATTATTTTCAAGATAGTGTTTCATGGTTTTTGTCTGGACCACAGTCCTCCTACTTACATCTTTTGCATAACTGGGTTGACAGATGTATATCATCATGCATGGCCTTTTTATTGATATGTGGTCTTGTTAACCTTTTGCCTGGACTAACCTCCAAAGTGGTTAGTGTTAGAGTGTTTGCCTAGCATGCATGAAGCCCTGGGTTCCATTCCTCAGTATCACATAAAAAGCCAGAAATGGTGCTGTTGCTTAATCAGTACAGCGCTTGCCTTGAGCTAAAGAAGCTCAGGGACAGTGCCTGAATTCAAGCCCCAGGACTGGCAAAAATAAAAAATTAATAAAGTCAAGAGCTTGCAACACATGCGTTGGATTTAGCAGTTCGGCTGAATAAAGGTGTGTGTTGTTCAGAAAAAAAAATAAAATGAAGTCATTTCACCCTCTTGCTTAAAACCTTTTCCTAGTTATCTAGTCCACTTAAAATCCAAAATCTCTTTTCAAGTCCACAAGATCCTCAAACCCTATCACTCTAGTGGTATGAATTTTTTTCTCACCCATAACTTGCTGAGCCTTAAGCCACGTGTATTATCTGTCCACTCTGTAAAATGCACTTCCCCAGTACTTGGTACTGGTTACTCAAGTCCCAAGCCCCAATGTCCTCTCTTGAGATTACATATTGGATGTTTTCTGCCCTAGCTCTGTTCTTCATGGTATTTTTCACTATGTAATGTGAACCTGCTGTCTAGAACAATATCTTAATACATAATGCATTTATAAACCCAAAATACTGGACAGACAATGGGCCTATAGGAAATATAAGGTTCACTTTTCACATAAGGAAGCTGAATCTCAAAGACGTTAAGTAACCAAGCATCAGATAAAGCTAAATCAAAAGGACAAGTCTCGAACCTTGATTTGCCACTTGTTTGTAATTCCTTTTGGGGGTGGAGGAGGGCAGGGGAAGTACAAGGCCTGTTGCTTTAACTCAGGACTCAGATGCCGTCCCTGAGCTTTTCTTTTGTTTTAATACAGTCTTTATTCTGAAGTGACGTTCAACATCAGATTTAACCCCTGAATTTTCACACAAGGAAATAGCCAACAGGTGACAAGATGTGCAAAACTAAGGTCAGAATCCATGGTTTCTTGCCATGTGCACTATCTTTCAATTATCCTAAGTTCACTGTCCATAACAGACATTGAGGATTAGCAGGGTACCAGTGAGGGGCTCATGCCTGCAGTTAGGAGGCTGAAATTTGAGGATCACGGTTTTGAAGCCAAGTCGGGTAGAAAAGTCAAGTTGAAGCTGTAGCTCAAATGGTAGGGCTCTTGTTTTGAGCAAAAAAGCTTAGGGACAGCCTCCAGGCCCTCCAGTTCAAGCTGCAGCAATGGCGGACACAGGCAGACCCACACCTTAGGGTTAGTGTATAGATAAGACTTGGGACTGGTGCGTGCACACACCCTTTAGTCCCAGAATCACACTCACATACTACAGACACCCTTTAGGGTTAGTATGTATTTTCAAAGGGTAAAGAAGAAACCACAGGTAGGTCACTTTTGCATAGTTTTAAAAGTAAAAAAATTTCTCATCTACTTGCATTTAATTCTCTTAGGAAGTTATTTTCGAAAAACACCTTCCAGCTTCCTGTGGGGCTTTTTGAGTATAATTATATACACTATTTTTTTCAAGTATTTTTTTTATTAGGTACTACTTATAAATTAGGTACCAAGAGAACAAGTAATTATGCCATTGGCTAGTTAAGTCTTTTGGAATCTAAATTTGCTTTTTGCAGTTAATAAAAGAAGGGAATACTACTTTTGTTAACTGATACAGTAGCATCTATTGAGCTTTACCTTTTTAGTAGGTAGCAAAGCCAAGGATTCATGTCAAACTAATAATGCCTTTGCTGCTGCTGCTACCCAAATCCATTTCTTCTGATAAGATTCAGAACCAGTTTCCAGGTTTTGTGCTCCAGAATCTCAATGCCTTTTACAGAGTGACACAAGAATGTTACCTAGTTAACACTGTTTCTTGAGTAATAGTTATATAAACTCAAAGTTATATTTTTGTAACTAACAATATAAACAATAAAGTTTTTTAAGCCTTAACTTACTGGTGAAAATCTGTGGATGAGAGCAAGACCGACAGCCAGAATGCCTGGGTCTCTATTCTTTCCACTTTGCCTCCCCCTACTTTCCCTCAGCTCCCCAAGCTAGTGAAGGTTTTCTGTGCCTTGGTTTCCTCATTTTAGAAATAGAAGAATAATAGTGCTTCTTAATAGGATTATTAGGAACTTTAAAATGATTTTTGTTGATCTTGGAACAGAGACTGGCACTTAGTATGAAATGTATGTATTCCAAAATAGATATAATAAGAATATCTTCTAGGGCTGGGGATATAGCCTAGTGGCAAGAGTGCCTGCCTCGGATACACGAGGCCCTAGGTTCGATTCCCCAGCACCACATATACAGAAAACGGCTAGAAGCGGCGCTGTGGCTCAAGTGGCAGAGTGCTAGCCTTGAGCGGGAAGAAGCCAGGGACAGTGCTCAGGCCCTGAGTCCAAGGCCCAGGACTGGCCAAAAAAAAAAAAAAAAAGAATATCTTCTAGCTGGGTGTGTGGCTCATTCTTGAACAGTAATCCTACCTACTTAGGAGACTGAAATCTGGAGATCGCAGTTTGAAGCCAGCCCTGGCAGGAAAAGTCCTAGAGACTCTTATCTCCAGTTAACCACAAAAAGTCGGAAATGGAACTGTGGTTCATGTGCTACAGTCTTAGTGCTAGCCTTGAACATACAAAAACCTAGAGACAGCCTCCAACACTGGTGCGCATGCACACACGTGCATACACACACACACACACAAATGTATACAAATATGCATATACACAAACACATCAGACAAGGTGGGACGTGTAATTCTAGTACTCAAGGCAGAGGCTTGAAGATTGAGCAGGACACTGTTAATAGATAATAGTATTATGTATTTAGTTATTCTCATCACATTTTAGTAGTTTTATGAAGGTGCTACATTGTAGTAATGAATTGGGTCACTACAGAAATCTCTTCTCAAAAGCTGGACAGAGTGACTCGTTTGTAATCATAGCTTCTTGGGAAAGTCATGGTTTGCCATGCCAGCCAGGGCAAAAAAGTTAGTGAGACTGTCTCCTGCTTCAAATTAAGCCAAACGTGGTGATGTGCTCCAATAATCTCAGCTATACCAAAGGCCATAGGTAGAAGGATCAGACAGAGACCTTGGTGAAACTTAAGACCTTACCAGAGAAAAAGGGGTCTGGATGTGTCTCAAGTAGTAGAGTGCTTGGCAAGTGTGGGCTCGAAGTTAATTAAACTCTAGTACCACCAAAAATACAAAAAGAATAATCTCTTGATTTGTGTAAAAAATCATTGCTGTCACCAGTGGCACACACCTATAATCCTAGCCACTTAGGAGTCTGATCCCAATCCAGCCTGGACAGGAATCTCCATGAGACTGTTTTATCTCCAGTTAACTACCCAAAATGCCAGAAGTGGAGCTTGGAACAGTGGCTCAAGTGGAAGAGCACTAGCACAAAAGATCTGGGACAGTGCACGTGCTCTTGAGTACTCAAGCCCCAGGACTGGCCCCCACAAAATGTATATATATGTGTGTGATCGGTATTTTTCAAATACATTTCAAAGAAAAAGCTTGATATTTGTTTTCTTTCTCTGTTGTTGTAGATATCTGATGTGTAGCCATGCAGAAGACCTAAGAGCAAAAGCAGAATGGGAAGGCAAAGGAACAGCTTCCCGATCAAAACTGTTGGATAAACTTCAGAGTGAGAATCTTCTTAATTTTTAATGGTTTTTTTTTATTAGATTCGAAATAGGTACTCTGAATTAATTACGAAGACTTGTATGTTGACCTGCTTTTATTGAGGAGTTAGAGGGCTCTGGTCTGTCATGCTATTCAGGGGTGCTGTTAATTATTTCTTTTGTCGTGAAATAGTGCTGTGATTAGAGGGAAAAACATTTAAACCACAGCTTTCAGCTATATGCATTTTAAAAATTTTGTTGGTTTAAGTAATGAGTTCCAGACTAATCTTTACATTCAGTTGGTGGGGTTTTTTTTTTGTTGTTGTTGTTGTTGTTTTGCCAGTCCTGGGGCTTGAACTCAGTTCCTTGGTACTGACCCTGAGCTTGTTTTGCTTAAAGCTACTACTCTAGTACTCTACCACTTGAGCCACAGTGCCACTTCTGGCTTTTTCTGTTTATGTGGTACGGAGGAATCAAACCCATGGCTTCATGCATGCTAGGCAAGCACTCTACCACTAAGCCACATTCCCAGCCCTATATTCAATTTTATTTTCCCAAATTGTAAGAATTTCTTTTCTTTTTTTTTTTTTTTTTTTGCCAGTCCTGGGGCTTGGACTCAGGGCCTGAGCACTGTCCCTGGCTTCTTTTTTTTGCTCAAGGCTAGTACTCTGCCACTTGAGCCACAGCGCCACTTCTGGCCGTTTTCTGTATATGTGGTGCTGGGGAATTGAACCCAGGGCCTCATGTATACGGGGCAAGCACTCTTGCCACTAGGCCATATCCCCAGCCCAAGAATTTCTTTTTTGCAATGTCTTTACATGAAATAGGTCCTTTCTGCTCAGATCATACTTTTCAGTAGTGGTAAAGTAGGTATAAAAATCTATATAATTAAAAAATACACACCCCATGTACTTTGGTAGAAGTATGAAGTATTGAAAGATTAGAGTAGGTTGTTACTGATACAGAAACACTAGTTATTTTCTAATCTGAAACATCTTGGCAGTCTGAGCTATTTGATGGGGACTTGTAGCTGGCCTGTTCAAAATTTTAACTTGTTCTTGTGGAGATTTTTCTTATACCTGATCATTACTGATGCATAATTATTAGATTTTTTCATTGCCTTTTTTGAAGTAAAGTCCTCCTGCCCATGTATATCTCTCTAGTGTCAACATTACTCTAGGTGTTTTTTGTTTTTTTATCAGTCCAGGGCCTGGGTGCTGTCTTTGAACTCTTTTGCTTAAGACTAACAAACACTACCACTTTTAGTCACAGCTCCATTTCAAATTTCTGAGTGGATAATTGGAGATAACTTTCTCATGGGGACTTTTCTGCCCGGGCTACCTTTGAACCACAATCCTTAGATCTCAGCTTGCCAAGTGGCATGAGCCACTGCCACCCAGCCACTGTAGATTTTGACAGATACACTTAAATTTCATGTATGTCATCTCCCTTTGAACTTGTCTGTTAAGTGACACGATATTACTGAGGGTAAAGTTAAATACAGTAAGAGGAAAGATATGTCTGAAATAAAAGTTTACAGTTTATTATTATTTTTACTTCTCTTTTTTAAAACATCTTCTATTAAAGCTTATTTACCACCATCAGTGATGCTTCCCCCACGGCGTTTACAGACTCTTCTGCGGCAGGCGGTGGAACTACAAAGGGATCGGTGCCTATACCACAATACCAAACTTGATAATAATCTAGATTCTGTGTCTCTACTTATAGATCATGTTTGCAGTAGGTAAGAGGAAAACTTTGATATTCTGGAATGTGTTAGCATTTTACAATTCCCAACAATTAGAATGTTTTCGGAAATTTATCCTATAGCTATAACAATGGTAGCTATCACAATTTATGTCTGGCTATCTTGTTCACAAGTGAAAAGTTACAATTCTCAACTAAAAATTAAAGAGAATGAAGTCCATAATTAAAGCTCAAAAATCCAAACTATAATTTTCAGGACCAAAAAGTGGATTCTGACCTTTCAAACTCCAGGAGAGAAGCAGTTGGTTCTGTTAACTGAATGGGGAGGGGAGCAGCTACAGTACCTGGAATGAATTGTTTTTGCCAGAGATCAAAGAACTCATGAAAGGAAATGAGTAGCAAGCCTACAAGTATACATGAGAAAGCTTTAAGTATATGTATATAACTAGACTTTGGTTTAAAATAATGCTTAGGTATCCATAGGTGTGTATGTCTGCATGTATATGTGCACATGTGTCTTTTTTTTCTCTAACTGAACCAAGGGCTTCACAGATACTGGGCAAGGACTCTACCACTAAGCTATACTCTCAGCCCATAGTCTGCTTTTTTTATGTAGTTTTGACTTCAGTCTTCTCATTTTCAATAAAAACATTGTTTTAGCTTTGATTTTTAAAATGTTCATCCTAAAGTACTGAATTATTACCTGGTATGTGACTTCAAGTGTTCTACCAGTAAGTAGTTATTGGTCCTTTTCACTTACCCTATTTTACTCTTGACTTGTTTTTTACTTTGTCTTTTACTATGACTTGTTTATGGGGATTTTGAGATAATATATTAAAAGGCTAGATGATTTCTTACCTCTTTCCCAATTAAAGATTAAAGTTTAAATAGATTGTATGTACATTATTCTTGTTCCTTTTTTGTTTTGTTTTGTTTTTTTTGGTTGGTCCTGGGGCTTGAACTCAAGGCCTGAGGTCTGTCCCTCAGCCTCTATGTTCAAGGCTAGAGCTCTACCACTGGAGCTACAGCACCACTTCTGGCTTTTTTTCTGTTTATGTTGTACTGAGGAATCAAACCCAGGGCTTCATGCATGCTAGGCAAGCACTCTACCACTAAACCACATTCCCAGCTCTATTCCTATCTCTATTTTTTTTTTTTGCCAGTCCTGGGCTTGGATTCAGGGCACTCTGCCACTTGAGCCACAGCGCCACTTCTGGCTGTTTTCTATATATGTGGTGCTGGGAAATCAAACCCAGGGCTTCGTGTATATGAGGCAAGCACTCTTAACCACTAGGCCATATTCCCAGCCCCCCTATTCCTATTTATTTCTTCTAGAGCAAAATTCTAATGCCATCTCATTATTCTTCAAAAGAGGGGAAAAATTAAATGGAAACATTTTATATTACTGACTTCCATTGTTACCTTGACCAAGAAATATCTAATATTAATATTTTTTTTCAACATACCATTGTTAACATAGTGTGTGTGTGTGTGTGTGTGTACGTGTACATACGTGTACACACATACCTGTCCTGGGGCTTGACCTGGGCCTGGGCACTGTCCCTGAGCATTTTTGTATTCAAGACTAGCATTAAACTATAGCTATACTTCCAGCTTTACAGTAATCAGATAAATATCTTACAGACTTTCCTGTCCAGGCTTGGTTTAAACTGATCTTCAGATCTTAGCCTCCTCAGTAGCTAGGATGACAGTTGTAAGTCAGTAGTACCAGGTTCTAAACATTCTTTAAGATCTGTAAATGTACTCATACTTCATTTTTAATTTTTGATGTGACTTTCAAAGATGTATGAGTTTATCTTTTGTGTTATTGTAATGTATTCTGAAAGATGATTATGTGTGAACTTCTTTGTTTTAGGAGACAATTTCCCTGTTATACTCAGCAAATACTTACGGAGCATTGTAATGAAGTGTGGTTCTGTAAATTCTCTAATGATGGCACTAAGCTAGCAACAGGATCAAAAGATACAACTGTTATCATATGGCAAGTTGATCCGGTATGTACTACAAATGAGTGGTAAACTTGGCAAAGGGAGGTAATTTTGAATATAACCTAATACTGTTTGTTTTTGCCTATCCTGAGGTATGAACTCAGGACCTAGGCCCTGTCCCTGATGTTTTCTTTTTTTGTGCCAGTCAAGGTTTGAACTCGGCGCCTCATCACTGTTCTAGAGCTTTTGTGCTCAAGGCTAACGCTCTACCACTTGAGCCACAGCTCCACTTCCAGCTTTTCCCAGGTAGTTTATTGCAGATAAGAATCTCTTGGACTTGTCTGCCCTGGCCACCTTTGAACTACGATCCTCAGGTCTCAGCCTTCTGAATAGCTAGGATTACAGGTGTGAACACCAGTACCTGGCTTCCTGACTGTTCTTTGCTCAAGTTTAGCGTTCTACTACTTGAGCCATAGCTCCACCCTAGTTTTTGTTAATTTTGGATACGTCTCAGACTTTCAATGCAAAATATACCATGCCCAAATATATATGTTACATATTACTTAGGAAACCCTAATATTAAAACATAGTTATTATTAACATGGTAAAGAAAGATACAATATATCTTAATTGTACTTTGTTATAATCACTTCATTAAATTAATAAATACTAGAACTCTGGATTAGTGATGAGCACTAACAATACTGTAAGATGTCTCAACAAATGTACATAAAAATTTGGAGAGATTTGTGTATTAAGTGCCAAATAATACCTAGTTTACTATAATTCTTCATATACTATCTAATATACTTATGTACTTAATACTACTTTGCTATATTGCTGCAATTAGGATTGAAGAAAGTGGGTTGGGAATGTGGCTTAGCAGGAGAATGCTTGCCTAGCATGCATGAAGCCCTGGGTTCGATTCCTCAGTACCACATACACAGAAAAAGCCTGAAGTGGTGCTAGTCCCCAAGTGGGAGTGCTAGTCTTGAGTAAAAAGAAGCCAGGGATGGTGTTCTCAGACCCTGAGTTCAAGCTCCAGGACTAGAAAAAGAAAAAAAAAGACTGAAGAAAATACTGAGTTGAGGGCATTGGTTAATGAAACTAAGGTGCACCTTTTTCCTTCTTGTTTATGTTTGATGATCTCTGGTTCTATCCCTAGACACTTTCTGGAGATGCTAGGTTAAGAACTCCAGTAAAAGGATTGTGCACATTAGAAATGGAAATAAGGTGCAATTAAATGAGTATGATACTGTATACTCAGGCAGACTAAAGGGAGTTTATAGGTTGGAGTACTTCAAATTGTATAAAGAGTTTGGGATTAAAACATGACCTTGCATTCTATCCTAAGGGTTCCACTTTTATTCAGTTAGATGCAAGTATATAAATATATAAACGATATATAAATAGGTGAGGAGTATAAGTATATAAACATGCAAGCAGCAGTATAAAAGTGTGCCTTATTACATTTTCTTGTAACAGCTACCAGAGTCCCCATTTATTTGCCCAGTATAAAGTACCTACTTTGTGCCAGGTCTTTTCCTACAGACAGACTGCACACAAGATAATAACCCTAAATGTTCTATAATGGATACTGTGGAAGTTCATGGAAAAGATCATTGTGGGATTGGAATGCTAAGAGATTAAAAAAAGTAGATCTTAGATGAGGAAGGATAAAAGGACAGTGTAGTAGTAGAAGCTAGTAGAAATAATGGCAGTCTTAAAAGAAAGATGAGGGCTGGGAATATGGCCTAGTGGCAATAGTACTTGCCTCATATACATGAAACCCTGGGTTCGATTCTCCAGCAACACATATATAAAAAGCAGCCAGAAATGGCACTGTGGCTCAAGTGGCAGAGTGCTGGCCTTGAGCAAAAAGAAGCCAGCGACAGTGCTCAGGGCGTGAGTCCAAAGCCCAGGACTGGCTGGCAAAAGAAAAGAAAAAAGAAAAAAAAAAAAAAGGAAAGTGAGATACTGTTTATAGTCATTGTAAAGATGATGTACATAGGGGTTACTGTTTCGTAAGTCAGTTAATAAGTGCATCTCTTTTTGGACAATATCTCCCCTTCTGTCACTGACTCCTAGTTTTTCCCTCTCATCTCCCACAAGTTGTATAGTTCATTTTCAACGTAGTGTCTACTGAGTATCACTGCTGCATTTGTTCACCCTTTGTCTCTCTGTTTCTGTGCCTCCCTCACCCTCCCAAATACAGATAAAGGAGCAAATGACAAAAAGGAGGGGAAAAAAACTCTTGTTTCCATTTCCTGGAGTTCATTTCAACAAATATTACTTTATATGATCAGAGGCACATAGACATTGCACGTTTGTTTTCCTATGCACAGAAGTATCCTCCTTTAGACTAATTGTGTGAATGCCTAGAGTTCGGTATAAGTTATCATGTATTTTACATCTCATTTCCACCTATGAGAGAAAACATGCACCTTTTTTGTCTCTGAGTTTGGATTTGTAACTTAGCTATTGTGATTAGTTCAGCAGTGAACACGGATGTGCAAGTGTCTTTATTGTATACTGACTTGCAATGTTTGGGTAAATACCCAAGAGTGGTATGGCTGGGCTGTAGTGAAGTTCTATGTTTTAGTTTTTTGAGGACTCTCCAAGGCACTACTTTTTTTGTGGGTGTGCCAGTCCTGGGCTTGAACTCAGGGCCTGGGCTCTGTCTTTGAGCTTGTTTTGCTCATGCTAGCATGTTATCACTTGAGCCATTGTTGTATTTCCAGCTGTTTTGGTAGTTTGGTGGAGATAATAGTCTTTGGAGGCTTCCTGCCAGGGCTGGTGTGGAACCATGATCCTCAGGTCTCAGCCTCCTGAGTCACTAGGATTAACAGGTATGAGCTACTGATACCTGACTTGGCACCATACATTTGAAGAAGTATTATTATTAATGTCATTACCTTGTATTTAACTTTATCTTTTTAGGATTATAGTTTTTTATATTAAAGTGTACAAAAGTTATTAAGTATTTCTAAAAGATTGTTACTGGAGCCTTGGGAAAGTTTAGCAGTTAGTTACTCATAGTACTGAATGTAAACCAATTTGTAATCCTGAGGATTACTGAGAAGGCTGAGATCTGAGGATCATGGTTTGAAGCCAGCCTGGACAAGAAAGTTTGTTGTGACACTCTTAATTCTATTAACCACCAAAAAAAGCCCGAAGTGTAGGCTGTGGCTCAAGTGGTAAGGTGCTAGCTGTGAGCACAAAACTTCAGGGATATTGCCTTGATCAGCACAAAAAAGTATTGAATGTAGAGTTGACTTAGGACTCGGGAATTCCACTCTACATGTGTAGAGTACATGCATTTCTAAGAGAAATGACATTTACACAAAATACATGTTCATATGGCCTCATTTTTTTACAAAGCAGAAACCCACTAATGAATGTACATTAAGTATATCTCTAAACTGATTATTCAGCAGCAACATTCGTGTACACCAGGATGAACCCCTGAAATGAAAGAAGCCACTTACTAGAGACCGTATAATTCCATTTATAGTGTCCAGAATAGGCAAATCCATAAAACCAGAAATCGTAACAGCAGGAGCCATAGTGAGAGACACAAGAGATTGCTAATGGGTATGGGATTTCTTTAGAGAACCTATAAAAAACATAAAATTAGTGATGAAAGTTGTATAACTGAGTAAATCACTG
Organism: Perognathus longimembris pacificus; assembly: GCF_023159225.1. Lineage (NCBI taxonomy): Eukaryota > Metazoa > Chordata > Mammalia > Rodentia > Heteromyidae > Perognathus > Perognathus longimembris. The sequence goes on from NC_063171.1 coordinate 69,208,037, forward strand.
AACTGCACTTAAAAAATAATGAGGCTGAGATCTGAGGATCGTGGTTTGAAGCTAGCCCAAGCGAGAAAGTCCCTGAGACTCTTATCTCCAGAAAACTACTTGGGAAAAGCCAGAAGTGATGCTGTGGCTTGAGTAGTGGAGTTCTAGCCTTGAGCAAAAAAAAAGGCTCAGGCCCTGTTTAAGGCCTACCACCTGCAAAAAATAAAGGGCTATTTTTGGGTTTGGCGGGTGGGTTGGGGTTTTTTTTTGTTTGTTTGTTTTTTTGCCAGTTCTGGGGTTTGAACTGGGTCTGAGCACTGCCCTTGGCTTCTTTTTGCTCAAGGCTAGCACTCAACCACTTGAGCCACAATGCCCCTTCTGGCTTTTTTCTAAAGGTGCTGAGGAATCGAACCCAGGGCTTCATGTATACGTGGCAAGCACTCTACCACTAGGCCATATTCCCAGCCCAGGGGCTCTTTTTACCCATCTCTTTTCAGTTTCTTGAAAAGTTTGTTTGCTAATGGCAGATTTGGTGTCATTTCTATCTAACATAGTGTCTTTTGTATAAAAGTAAGTAGATGTAGAAATGTGAACAGGTGTTTATGAAGTAAGCTGTTGGAGCTCTGCTTGTGATCATATCAGGTGCACCCTCAGGTGTTTCCTCTAGAGAACAATGTCTTTTAGGGTTGGCAGTTAGCTGTTGTCTGTTTTCCCCCTAGGATACACACCTGCTGAAACTTCTTAAGACATTAGAAGGACATGCTTACGGAGTTTCTTACATTGCATGGAGTCCGGATGACAACTATCTTGTTGCCTGTGGCCCAGACGACTGCTCTGAGCTTTGGCTTTGGAATGTACAAGTAAGGGAGTTCCATCTTTGGTTTATTTGGCTTTATGTACAGCATTCTCATGCTTAGATTTGTGGTAACTCTCCATTTACAGAACAATGTTCAGCCCAAATTACTATCATGAATCTTTGTAAGTTTACTGTGCTGAATAACAGAATTTTTGAAAGAATGGTCAGTAAGCGTTTGTAGAATGTTTTGCTTCACCTTGTAGAATATATATTGTTTATTTTAAACATTTTTTGTCTGGAAAGTTGGTTTAGTGATAAAGTGCTTGCCTAGCATGCATGAAGCCCTGGGTTCCATTCCTTGTACCACATATACAGAAAAGGCCAGAAGTAGTGCTACAAGTGGTAGAGTGCTAGCCTTGAGCAAAAAGAAGCCAGGGACAGTGCCCAGGCCCTGAGTCCAAGCCCCAGGACTGGGGAAAAGAAAACATAACTTTTTTTTTTGGCAGTACTGGTGTTCTCGACATCATTTTCTAAGCTGGTGCTCTAACCCTGGAACCAGGCCTCCAGCCCTGATTTATGCTGGTTATTTGGGGGATAGTGTCATGCTTCCCACCCAGGTGTGTCTGGCCTTCAACCAAAGTAGCTAGGATTACAGGTATGAGCTGCTGGTGCATGGCTTATTTTAAACTTATGTAAGCCAACTGATTAAGTAATAGAAATTTTATATATAACATAAATATGTATTTTTCATCTTAGCAGAGGAATGGTCAAAGCTATGGTTTATTTTGCATAAAAATAGAACTGAGTAAAATAGAATTTTGAATCTGAAGTCTCTTAAAAGAGAGATGACTCAAGTAACTAGACTGATGTGATGAACAGAATGAATAATAAGATGTACCTGCAGTTAAAACAGGTGATTCTAATTCTATTACAGTAGTAAGGTTGATGTCCCTACTGCATAGGCGTATATATATGCATCAGTGCATATACACATGCATATCTACTTATATAGATATCTCTATCTAAAACATTTTAAAGCAAATTACAGATGTTTTACAACTACTCAAGCTGTATCTTCTAAAGAGTAACATTGTCTTACATAGCACTTATATTTAAGAATACTGTATCTAATTGTCTAATATTTGTTTCATAATCAAAGCCTCCAGTTCTCCCCAAAGTATCTTTTGTGTTGTTTGTATGGAGCTAACAGTTAATAAATGTTATACTTATAACTAGGTTTAGTGGGGTGCAAAGTCACAGACTATGACATGGTTTTTCTTAAGAGCTTAAAGTGAATCTAACTTGAAGAAGACAAAACAAAAAAAAATAAAGAATTTCTTTCCCTTTTCAAAGGGAGGAGTACATAGCCTTAATCCTATAATAGGGATGTAATCTTTAGGGCCTATAGTGGTAGTTCTGAATTTCTGTTAATTAAATCCTGTTGTAATACATATCCTAACCATACATACCTGTATTATGCTGACTCCTGGATAAATTTAGAGTTGTTCTGAAAGGGTGGTCTTTTAGTTTGCAATTTATTGTGTTTCTAGGTAAGTTTTAATTCAGTAGCCTAATATACATAATATCCTGAGCATAACATAAGAAAAAGGAAACATTTCTGCCCCTAAATTTGTGTTAACATATTTGTGAGTTGAAGACATCCAGGGTTTACCTGCTGTTTGTATGTTTATCCTCTAAACTTTTACTTCATTCAGCCACTTGGGGAAAGAATTGAGATTGCTGAGCTGCTTTTGGTTTTTTTTTTTTCCAGTCTAAGGGAAACATCTAGTTATCTATTTTGTACCCTGTGTCTTTATTTCTCGGCCCCAGTTCCTAATCATAGCCTTTGTTTTCACTCTTTTATTTTTACTTTTGATTACCCATTTCTCACAGGAAAATTATGCCCATGTACTTTTTATTATACCAAGGGCAGCTATTATCTCTCAGATCCTGTTTCTAATCCCTGAGCACAATGGAACCAGGACTAGATTAAATGGTATGTGTATACCCTCTAAGTTGAATAACTTAGAAAATGTAACAGGAGGATATCTGAGGGTTATAACCATTGAATATGCTTACTTAGTTGGAAACAATGTAGAATAGTTTTGAATGGCTTTGCTAAGCAGTACAGAAAATCCTTTCTTTCTGATACTTTAAATGAGATAAGGTTACATATTTTGTGGATTCTCATTTCCCATCTTCTTGCTCCATTGTGAGCATTAAAATATGAAATGTAATTGTCTTGGACCTTTAGCCCAGTTAAAGGGCATAGTTTTACTACCTATAGTCATGTTCTTAAACTGCTAGCTGCATTAACTTTGGTTTTAGAATACAATTCATAAAGAATTTAAGAGAAGATTAGATATATAACTGAGCTTTTTATTGTCTTGCTTGAAAAAATAACTGAGCTTTTTATTGTCTTGCTTGAAAAAAAACATGTTTTAGTTTATGAATGTAATTTTAGATAAGAAATTTATTAAAGTATCTCATATCGCTATTCCTTAATTTCTCTTCTTAGTGCTGTAACTCATCCCCATTCCTACCCTCACCCTCTTTTGATGAGACCAGTTAAAATAATTGGTTTCTTGGAATAGGAATGCCAAGCTAACCAGATACCCAGATTACTATTCTTTTCTCCTCTCTTTTTTTCTTCTCTTCCTCCTTCCCTCATCTCTCTCCCTCCCTCCCTCATCCTCCTTCCCTTTCTCCTTCCCTCCCTCTTGGCCTTGTGCTTACTCTGCCACTTGAGCCATGCTCCCAGCTTGCTTGCTTCTCCACCTTCCCTCCCACTGCATTCTCTTCCTTTGCATAATTCCTTTAGAAGGTTGTCTAGAAGGTCTTATCTAATTTTATTCCTTATAGACAGGAGAACTAAGGACAAAAATGAGCCAGTCTCATGAAGACAGTTTGACAAGTGTGGCATGGAATCCTGATGGCAAGCGCTTTGTGACTGGAGGCCAGCGTGGACAGTTCTACCAGTGTGTAAGTATGCATTGCCCTTCTAGCTGTCAGCTTCAGTTTTGTTTAAATAGAGAATTTGTTTGATTCAGTATCTTTTATAAAATATACTATATGAAGACCTATTTAGCCATCCATCTACATATCATATTTTGTAATTTTCTTTCCTGCTTTTGTTCTTTCTGGGTTTTCCTTTCTTTGTTTTGTTTTGTTTTGTTTTTTTTTGGCCAGTCCTGGGCCTTGGACTCAGGGCCTGAGCACTGTCCCTGGCTTCTTCCCGCTCAAGGCTAGCACTCTGCCGCTTGAGCCACAGCGCCACTTCTGGCCGTTTTCTGTATATGTGGTGCTGGGGAATCGAACCTAGGGCCTCGTGTATCCGAAGCAGGCACTCTTGCCACTAGGCTATATCCCCAGCCCCTTTTTTTTTTGTTTTTGTTTTTGTTTTTGTTTTTTTTTGGCCAGTCCTGGGCCTTGGACTCAGGGCCTGAGCACTGTCCCTGGCTTCTTTTTGCTCAAGGCTAGCACTCTGCCACTTGAGCCACAGCGCCGCTTCTGGCCGTTTTCTGTATATGTGGTGCTGGGGAATCGAACCTAGGGCCTCGTGTATCCGAGGCAGGCACTCTTGCCACTAGGCTATATCCCCAGCCCTCTTTGTTTTTTTAACCATTTCAGGTGAGTGTAGACAGTATAGATCTTGAGATTAATTATTTTAAATATTTGAAGACTTGCTGTGATAAGTACTGCTAGAGAACTTTCCAGTCTTCATTTGCAGTCTCTTTCTGGCCAGTAGCTGCCCTGTTAATCTTGTGTTGTAGGAACGATGTAAAAAATAGCCAGGCAGTTTCCTAGTCTGTAAAATGAAAGTGGTAGGGTCTCAGAACTTCATATGTTTAATGAAATAATGGTTGCAAAGTTTTGATCTGTAGAGCAGCACAATACAAACGTGGTAGTTTGAAGGATGTCCACACTAATTCCTAAATACCATGTAAGGATATAAAATGTGTTGTACAGTGCTTGCCTAGCATGCATGGGTCCCTGGGTTAGATTTTTCAGCACCACATACACAGAAAAGGGCAGAAGTGGCGCTGTGGCTCAAGTGGTAGAGTGCTAGCCTTAGGCAAAAAGAAGCTCAGGGACAGTGCCCAGGCCCTGAATTCAAACCACAGGACTGGCAAAATAAAATTAAAAAATGTGTTAATTTCTTTTCCTCTATCACAGCTTGTATTATATAGACAGTACCTCATATACTGATCTTGTGGTATGAGCAGGAGATTAGTTCCTGTACATATCCTCCATATACTTGTATGTCTCCTTTAGGTTGCTTATACTTCCTAATATGATGTAAGTTCAATGTAAATAGCATATTATGACAAAAAAATGACCAAAACAATGTGTATGTGTTTAGTACGAACAAAACTTCTTTTTGGTTGGTTGAACCAATGGATGCAGAAACCATTGGTGATAAAGATTACTAATAAAATTGAAACTTTACATAGGAGTTAGAGATTGTTTATTTGTTTACGTTTACTTTGGTTAACTTATCTATGGTGGGTTATTGAAGGGAAGATTGAAAACTCTTCCCTGTCTCATACATTGTTCTAATGAAAGTTCTTGTGAATATAATTTCTTTTCTTTTTTTTTAATTTTTTATTATAAAACTGATGTACAGAGAGGTTACAGTTTCATACGTTAGGCATTGGATACATTTCTTGTACTGTTTGTTACCTTGTCCCTCATACCCCCTGTGAATATAATTTCTAATGGTTAAAAACCCCTTTAGCTGGGTACTGGTGACTCACCTCTGTGATCTTATTTACTGAAGAGGCTGAGATCTGAGGATCTCAGCAGTTAACTACCAAAAAGCCAAAAGTAGAGTTGTGGCTCAAGTGATAGGGCACTAGCCTTGAGAACAGAAGGTTGGGGACAGCATCTCGGGACCTGAGTTCAAGCCCCAGGACCAAAACCAAAGAAAAACTCTTTTAGAAAAATTAGTTTGAGATTTTAAAAAAAGAAAGAAAGAAAAAAAGATAAGCCTTCTTTCTACTTTGTGCTCATTATTCAGTAACAGAAGTAATAGTGGTTTTCTCCTGTTCAGGATCTGGATGGAAATCTCCTTGACTCCTGGGAAGGGGTAAGAGTGCAATGCCTGTGGTGTTTGAGTGATGGGAAGACTGTTTTGGCATCAGATACACACCAGCGGATTCGGGGATACAACTTTGAGGACCTTACAGACAGGAACATGTAACTATTTTCTATTTTCATTAAACAAAAGTTAACTGATATCCTAAAATGTGTATGTAGAATGACCTTTTCAAAATAATTTTTGTCTTTGGTTGGTGATTCGATGACTGGTGAATCCTTAATGCACATTCGTAGTAATTAAAATATGTAAGAATGATTCATGCAGAATTGTTGTGTTTAAGACAGACCACTCATATTCACATAAGTTGAGTATCTTGACTTTTAATTTGCTTTTGACAAATTATTTTTCTGATTACAGAGTACAAGAAGATCATCCTATTATGTCTTTTACAATTTCAAAAAATGGCCGATTAGCTTTGTTAAATGTAGCTACTCAGGTATGTATATTAAAATTTGTTTACTTCTTTAAAATTTTTAAAGGAAAATTTTGCTTTGTGATTTGTGTGTGTTTAAAATTGTATATCTGATCCTTGAATGTACACAACCAGCTATAAATGTATCCCAATGTTGGCATTTTGCATAAGAAACGAAAATGTTCCACTGAGGAAAGGGATATTCTCAGGTTACTTTGATAATTTTTGTTAATGCCAGGTGTGGTGTCATCTATAATCCCAGCATCTGGGAGGTAGAGGCAGGAGGAATATAAGAATACAGGTCCACTAGGATTATATAGTGAGATCTTGTCCTTCCTCTCTCATTCCCTGTCCCCAAAGTAAAGAAATAAACTACGAATACCTATGTTTTCTTTTGCCTGCAGGGAGTTCATTTATGGGACTTACAAGACAGAGTTTTAGTAAGGAAGTATCAAGGTGTTACTCAAGGGTTTTATACAATTCATTCGTGTTTTGGAGGCCATAATGAAGACTTCATCGCTAGTGGCAGTGAAGGTAAATGATTTGTGTTACTCTCAGTACACGTATATTGATAAGTTTAAAGTTCCAAAATTGTCCCAACTCAGGGTACATGTAGGTTCAGTTTTTGTTTTGATTCTTTAAGCAAACTCGGGGTAGGATTTTGTTTTTGTCAGTTGTAGGGCTTCAACTCCACCTGAGTGCTGTCCCTGAGCTCCTCAGCTCAAGGCTAGTGCCCTACCACTTGAGCCACAGTGCCACTTCTGGCTTTCTGGTGTTCAAAAGAGTCTCACAGACTTTACTGCCCAGGCTGGCTTGAACTATGATCCTCAGATTTTAGCCTCCTTAGTAGCTAGGATTACAGTGTGAGCCACCACTACCCGGTGGGTATATAGTTTTGTTTTGTTTTTTTTTATGAATTATTTACCCAGTATGTTTTAATTTTCTCCCTCTTTCTGAGGGGGGTGGTTTGGATGCTTCTTGTTTCTTTGGGATTTTATTGGTGGTGGGTTTTTGTTTTTTGTTTATTGGGGGGAGGGGGGATTGAGCTCAAGGCCCAGAATACCCTGGTCAAATGGCCCCACCACTGAGCTGTCCTTACATTGCATGAGGATAGTAGTGCCTGATCTGACAATGTAGGAGTATATTTTGTGCATGAATCAAATTCGGAATTAGCTAAATCATTGTACTTTCATATGATTGCTTTTTTTCTAGGACATGATTTTCAAGTATTAGAAATGTCTATAAGGTTTATTATAATATTTAATATTTTTATCTGAACCAGAAAAGAATTGACTATTTAGAATGATTCCGTTTAATAATTCTAATAGTTTCAAAAAAATTGAAGTTAATTAAACTGTCTCCACTAAGCTAGCCTTTTAAAAAAAATTTTTTTTCCAGTCCTGGAGCTTGGACTCGGGGCCTGAGCACTGTCCCTGGCTGCTTTTTTGCTCAAGGCTAGCACTCTACCTCTCGAGCCACAGCACCACTTCTGGCCTTTTCTGTTTATGTGGTGCTAAGGAATCGAACCCAGGGCTTCATGTATGTGAGGCAAGCACTCTACCCACTAGGCCATATTCCCATCCCTAAACAAATTTATTCTCCAGCCTAAAAGCACCTGTCTTGGCTGGCATGTACCTAAATTAAGTCTGATTAAAAATAGGACTATAGTACCCACATAGGAACAAATTGTTTAATCACTTTGCAAAATACCTAGTTTCAGTTATGTTTAATTATGTAAGCTGTTTATCATCCCTATTTTTTTTTTTTTGGCCAGTCCTGGGCCTTGGACTCAGGGCCCGAGCACCGTCCCTGGCTTCTTCCCGCTCAAGGCTAGCACTCTGCCACTTGAGCCACAGCGCCGCTTCTGGCCGTTTTTTGTATATGTGGTGCTGGGGAATCGAACCTAGGGCCTCGTGTATCCGAGGCAGGCACTCTTGCCACTAGGCTATCTCCCCAGCCCTATCATCCCTATTTTGACAACAAAACCTTGGTCTCCAGAGGGTGATAATATGACACATGAGGGTTTTTCCTCACACACACACACTCTCTCTCTCTCCCCCCCTCTTCTCTCCCTCCCTCCCTCCCTCCCTTCCTCCCTCCCTATAATCTTCCAGATTAATATTAAGTACCATTTATATTAATGGCATCTGAGCACTGGTGGCTCATACCTGTAATCCTGTCTATTCAGGAGGCTGAGATCTGAGATCCCAATTAAAAGTTAGCCCAGCTAGACAAAGCAGAGAAAGTCTTACTGCCAATTAGCCACCAAAAAGCTAGAAGTGGAGCTGTAGCTCCTCAAGTGGTAGCATATTAGCCTTAAGGGGAAAAGAAAACCCAAGGGAGAGGTCAAGTCACAATACTGACACCAAAAAAAGGAAAATAATATAAATGGCTACCAGTATCTCTAGTAACATCTTCCAGCCCCAAACTTAAGAAATAACCTTTTTTTTTTTTTTTTTTTTTTTTTTTTTGCCAGTCCTGGGCCTTGGACTCAGGGCCTGAGCACTGTCCCTGGCTTCTTCCCGCTCAAGGCTAGCACTCTGCCACTTGAGCCACAGCGCCGCTTCTGGCCGTTTTCTGTATATGTGGTGCTGGGGAATCGAACCTAGGGCCTCGTGTATCCGAGGCAGGCACTCTTGCCGCTAGGCTATATCCCCAGCCCCAAGAAATAACCTTGATGAGTAATAAAATCAAACTGTGTACATTCTGTGTAGGCTAAACATGAGACAGTTATAAGGCACTCATATGATATAGAGGTAGAACTCCAGCTGGATGCATGTTCTTCTCAGGACGTCACCATCACTCATTTGCCATTTATTTTGCAAGGAATATATTTGAGGGATCTACCAAATCTGCAAATACTTAACAGTAACTAGGAAACCCCCACCCCCAAAAAATACATATCAATACTCTTTTTTTTATTGTGCTGTGAATACATAGAAAAACTAAATTTGTTGGACACCTGTGGCTCACACATGTAATCCTAACTACTCAGGAGTCTGAGATCTGAGGATCACGGTTCAAAGCTAACCTGTGCAGTAAAGTCCATGAGACTATATCTCCAGTTAACCACCAGAAAACCAGGAGTGTGGTGCTGTGGCTCAAAGTGGTAGAGGGCTAGCCTTGAGCAAGAAAAACTCAGGGACAGTACCCAGCCCCTGAGTTCAAGCCCCGCAACTGATCAAAAAAAAAAAAACCAAAACACTGGGCTTATTTTTCTAAGAAAGACTACCTTTTAGTTTTTGCCACATACACAAAGAGACACACATACAAGATCATATAAATGGCTGACTACTAAACTTTGTCATTTAAAGCCAGGACAGTCTAAAGCCCCTTCAGCAGCACATTCACCATGAATTTCCACATAGACCACATAGGGTCTTAGATATTTCAATCCCGCAGCACATACTCTGAACTGCAACTGTGCACTCTGTCAAGATGAGCTCATCACAAGGAAACCAAGCTGCATGAAATTATAGTCTTCTAGAAAGGAGATGCTTGTCTGGACTTATTAGTGAGCCCTGCCTGGAAGTGAACTGAGAAGCAAGAATATGTCACTTAACTTCAGTACCCCAATCACTATCCATGAAAGCATAAATTCGTGTAGCACCCACCTCATGAGATGGTGTGAATATAAAAAGGTACATACTTAGTAAGGTAAAGTTATTTTGTAACCAACCAGCAAAAGTGACAGTTACCATTGTTGAGTCCGGATACATTGCTTTATTACGCCATAGTCCCACTCGGTTTATTGGCTCTATCTTGGGTTTATGTTCAAAGGGCTTTATTATATATTAGTCACCTATTGGCAGCATTCATACTTGTTCTCTAAGTCCTAGTGATGTTTTTCATTTCACAAATAGTAATTTAAGAATGACTTTTCCTCATGGAAAGCAACTCTTCACTTTTCTCTCAATTATTGTATTGTCAGATCACAAGGTTTACATCTGGCACAAACGTAGCGAACTGCCTATAGCAGAGCTGACAGGGCACACGCGTACAGTGAACTGTGTGAGCTGGAACCCACAAATCCCATCCATGATGGCCAGTGCCTCAGATGACGGCACTGTTAGAATATGGGGACCAGCACCTTTTATAGACCACCAGAATATTGAAGGTAAGGCCTTGTTCCTATGTTCCTCGAAAGGAAACACAGCTTTGCTTATTTTGAAGTTATAGTACTTGCAAGCAGTGTGGAGTATCATTTGTTTTCTTTTTTATTCTACCCTTTGTCACTCAGTAAAAAGTTTGAAGAACAGTTTAAGGTCCATTGTCTGGAGAAGGAAGTCAGTGAAGACAATAAACTGGAATGTCTCCACCTTGTTTATATCTATTTAGAAACAATGCTGTTACTTTAAAAAAAAAAAAAAAAAGTCTTACTGAACCTGGGCACTGGTGGCTCATACCTGTAATCCTAACTACTCACTCAAGAGACTGAATTCTGAGGATGGAGGTTCCAAGCCAGTCTGGGCAGGAAAGTTCATGAGATTCTTTAGTGAACTACCAGAAAACCAGAAGTGGAGCTGTGTAGCTCAAAGTGGTTAGAGCACTAGTTTTGAGCAAAAAAGCTCAGGGACAACACTTAGGCCTTGAATTCAAGCCTTCCAACCAACCAAAAAAAAAAAACAATTCCTACTGGCAGCTGTGTGCCAGTGGTTCACACCTGAAACCTTAGATATTCAGGAGGCTGAGGTGTGAGAATCATGGTTCAAGGCCAGCCCAGGCAGGAAAGTCCATGAGACTCTTATCACAAATAAGCTACTTTAAAAATAAAAAAAACACCTAAAAAGTGTATCTTTGACTCAAGTGGTAGAGCATTAGCCTTAAGCAAAAAGAAGCCCAGGGATAGCATCCAAACCCTGAATTAAAACCCCAGGACCACACACAGAGAAAATATTGCTGAAAATCTTAACCATATGGTGAAATTTTCTCCTTTTTTGAGAAAGGTCTTGTAGCCCAGGTTGCCTCAAACTCCTGTCTGTCCTCCTTCCTCAGACTCCCTAAGGCTGGGCTAAGAGGTGTTTATCCCACACTTATCCAGAGTATCATTTTAACCCCCATTTCACGTAGGTGAAGAAGCAACACATGACAAGGCTTAGTGAGTGCTGCAGGGTCTTCACAGCTGAGTCTGGAAGTTATAAAGCTGGCAGATAAGGACAAGGCTTAATTTAACAGAGTATCAGTACTAAAGAGAAGAGGTAATGAGAAATTTTATGTAAATGGCCTTCTTTCAAAGAGAATAAAATTTGCCTAGAAAAACAGGTAAGTGAATCATTTTGGTCATTGTGTGCCACTTAAATATTTTTGTAAGAAAAACAATGGTTCTGAAGCTAACTAATGATGGAAAGGAATTCATCAAGGTAACATTGATGGTTCTGCTTTTTTCTCTCTCAGGATCCTCTTGTGGCACACCTTGTCTAGGGCTTGGCTAAATTGTATTGACAGGTGGAGGGTATGCAGTGAGAGATAGAAGTGAAAAGCTACAAGAGACGTAAATCAAAAAGCTTGAGTGGCTCACACCTATAATCCTAGCTATTCGGGAGGCTGAAAACAAAGGGTCTCAGGTCAAAGCAAGCCCAGGCAGAGAAATCCTAAGTTTTAGATTCCCATCTTCATTTAACTAGCAAAAAGCAGTGCCTGGAGGTAAGGCTTACGTTAGGACAAGCGAGCTAATCAAAAAAGCACAATGCCCTGAGTTTGAACCCCTCCAATACCAGCAAAAAAAAAGGAGGAAAAACTACTGTTGAACTACTCCAAATCTTGAAGATCCTTTTTATATGTGTAGATTACTACAACTAAGACTAGGAAGAAATCTACCACTGGAAGCCTACACCCAGTAACCCTAGCTACCCAGGAGGCTAAGATCTGAGGATTGTGGTTCAAAGTCAGTCTGGATGGGAAAGTCCGTGAGACTCTTGAGACTCATCTCCAATTAACCATTAAAATTCTGCAACTGGAGCTGTGGCACAAAGGGTAGAGCACCAGTCTTCAGTGCAAAAACTCAGAAAAGGTGCCCAGGCCTTGACGTTAAGCCCCAGGAGAGAGGGATGTAAGTTTTAATTCCTTTTGCTCAAGGCTTGCACTCTACCACTTCGGCTGACTGAACTCAGATTTTAGCCTCCTGAGTAACTAGGATTACAGACTTGAACTCAGGGCGTGGGTACTGTCCCTGAGCTTTTTTTTGCTCAGCCTTTTGAGTTGCTAGGATTACAGGCCTGAGCCACTGGCACACGGCTTTTACTTCTTTTTTTTTCCCCCCTCTATTAAACTTGAAGTTTTTCACTTGTTCAGCTTGTGCTCTACCAGTTCAGCATACCTTCAACCCAGCTTCTTGCTAATTAGTTTAGAGATGGGATCCCCATGGATTTTCTGTTTATTCTGGCTTCAGATCTCAGTCCTTGAGATCTTAACCTCCTGAGTAGCTAGGATTGCAAGCATGAGCAACAAGTATCTACCAAAATCTACTTTCTTTTTGTTGTATGTACTATTTTGATTTCAGGTCCCACTCTGAGTCACTATAGATCTACAGCTGTATTTGTACTTTTCTAATTTTATTAGTCATTCTGAAGTTCATTCTTGAAATTTGCAGAACTGATTTGAGCAGGCAGGAAAATACCCTCTAAACAGTAACAGACTTACTCATAAAAGAAAATTTATGCCTCCACTGCTGTGTACTAAAGTTATTCACCCTTGCACTTGAATTTGATGGCCAGCCAGTTTTAGTTCATTTGGTTCAGTTATTAGATCTGATCCCAGTCCAGCAACTTCCATTATGCCACACTGATACAGATGTGGTCCTAAAACGATGCTTTTCACATGAAATTTTTTTTAGTGAAAATTTTTTGGTGTTACTACAGTTTGAACTCAAGGACTGGCACATATTAGGTGAATGCTCTACCCCTTGACCCAAAAGAAGTCTATGTAGCCAGCCTTTTAGCTGTATATCCTTTGTGGGTATCTTCTAGAATCTTTACACATACATACTATAAAAAGCATTTACTTCTAATTAAAGGTTATACCTGTTTAGTAATTTTGGAGAGTTAAATAATATTAAAAGCCTATTATAAGATACTGTAGTTATTTAAATATTTCATTTGACAGCTTTCAAAGAGTATATTGGAGACTTAATAAGCTGATGATTTCTTTATGAGACAGATATATGAAATGGAATAGGATGAAGTGCTATCATAAGATAGACCATGTGGATGAACTTTCAGAACTGAAAGATGTTTCATGACCAAATGAAAGATGCCAGATACAAAAGGTCTCGTGCTCTAATACCACTGAGAAGTGACCATAGTTCCATACACAGAGCAGTGGTTTCTTATGGAATGAGTGTACGACTCACATTATGGTGAAAATGTTTTAGAACTGTGTTGATGGTTGTACAATGCTGTGACACCATTGAATTAGGTATTTCAGTATCTCAATATAGTTGATTTATGTACAAACAAAATAGAAGAGGGTAAAACTAGATTTTGAAATTGAGTAACAAAGAATGTAGCATGTGTTGATTTAAAAAGCAGGAAATTCTAAAATATACACTTGATATTATTTACTATGCAATATATAACCTAAGAAATCAGGTAGACACATTATCTTAATGATTATTGCTAGATATTTCATGGTATTCTAACACTGATTTTGACTTTCTAACTGGTTCCTTTTTTTCTTTTCTTCCCTCTTCCTCCTTCCCCTATGTACATTTCATCCTGTCTTCATTCAGAGGAATGCAGTAGCATGGATAGTTGATGGCAAATTTGGAGGAGACGACTTCTGTTTAACTTAAAATTAGTCGTATTTTAATGGCTTGGGATTTGGTGCAAACAAACATGATTGATAGCTGGACAGACATGCTCGTCATGAAAAAAGAACCATTTCTGAAGCCCGATTGGGGCCAAACATGTACACCTTGCTTCATAGTAACCAGTTGAAATGAAGCACGTCTTAGAACGTTGGACGCCATGTTGAATTCTCCCCCCATCGGTTGTGAAGAACTATGCTACATCCAGGCTTACCCATTGAACTCAGTATATATATATTTTTTCCCTCCTGCCTTTTGTCTGGCAGGATACCATTCTTGTTGCTCTTCTGTGTAATGAAGTTTAAATGCTTGTTTGGAAAACTTTATTTAACAGTTTAGAAGCCTTGATAGGAAGAGTGCATTAGTCTGAAGAGTATTCATTGGATAGGAAAGAATTTCCTTCTTTTGTTTCTCCAAATCTTTCCGCCTTATTTAGCTTGAGATCTTTGCAGCTTGGTTCATGGATTTTAGCCTTGCCCGTTGCGCAGTATATACTGATCCAGATGACAAAACCAGTGAACTATGTCAAAAGCACTCTCAATATTACATTTGACAAAAAGTTTTGTACTTTTCACATAGCTTGTTGCCCGTAAAAGGGTTAACAGCACAATTTTTTAAAAATAAATTAAGAAGTATTTATAGGATTAAAGTGACTTCATTTGTATACATTTGGAATCTAAACCAGCTTAAAATGTTTCCTCTATGACTTAGATACACAGCAAAACTGATGGCTCTTCTGTGTACCACGTGCTACATAGTCAGAACAGTGCTTGAAGGACATTGTACAGGAAAATCAGTAACACTTTGAAGGTACCCTCTCACACACTTGTTTTATCCATGGAGGAACATTGGTACCTGATGTTGAAGAAATTCAAGATTCAAAAACTAATTTTAAATATGCCAACATGAGGTAGATCAGTCATCAGTCCAGGTTTTCATCATTTGCTCCAAACTGTTCACTCGGGAAGTCATACTGATAGGATACAGCAAGAGTAGAAATCAGCAGGTAAAACCACTTTGGATATTTATAATATCGTTGAAACTTAGAAGAACTCAGCAGGTTACAAATAAACTGGGACTAAAACCTCATAGTTATTTCTCCTAACTGCCCTTAGTATCTTGACATATTAGGGACATATAAATTAGTAAGTTCCTTCTCAGCTTTTCCAATGTTGCCATACTGAACCTCATTCAAACTGGTGCTGTGGACAGTCTCCTCCCCTTTTAGTTTCGGCAAAGGTTCTTTAATGGGAAAGAAGTTTTAATTTGAGAATTTCATACTTAGAATGAACCAAAAGCCTGATGTCCACACTGTGTGTTTTTAAGCCCCACAACAGCTGAGTACAGCACACTTGGTCTCCCTTGAAATTTCCCTGTTTTCAGCAGAGCAAAGTAGGGTGACATAGCTGTTACATTAGAAAAAAAGAGTGAGAATGACCACAAAGTTAAGATCGTGGTGGAGAAAAACTCTTGCATCAAGTTCGTTAGGCCTTGCCCAGACTGAAATATATCTGTTGGTCACCGTGACTACCCCTCCGCACCCACAAAGAAGAAAAAGGCTTGGATTCAGGAATTCTTCCATTGTGGGGCAGAAGGGAGGGGTGGCAGCAGGGAGAAGGGATGTTGGGGATGGGGAGAAGAATGAAAACACATTTGGCCTTAAAATAGCATGCATTCTCCCAAAACCCCATAGTAAAAAAATAAAATGACAAGTCATAGATTTATTTTATCAAATTGGTGTGTAAATGATTTCTTTAAGATTCATTTTGCAGAGACCACCACTTAAGAGAATCAAAGATTTCCTGTTTTGATACTCCTGAGTTAAAATAACTGTTACCGTTTATCTGGTACTTCATTTTTCTTGACTAAAATTACTTTTTACTTTAAGCTTGAATAAAAATATTCATTGATAACTATATAATTAAGTGGCAACTTCTCTTTACCTCAGTACAGTTAGAACCATATTTTTGAAGTAATTCATATAAGCCCGGAAGCCATTAATGTACCCATCTCTATAGTAACACCCTTAACAAAGCATGGGCATAGAAATTCCACAGCTGTTTACAAACTTGGTTACAGTGTACTATCCTACACGTGTGACATTTGCTGAGATTTATGCTCACTCACCACTTAGATTTGTTAGATTCTGCTGCAGCCAGGCACCCTTAGATCTGCATTTTCAGAGTGCTTTTGAGGTGCAGTATTAAAAAAAAAAAAGTGGAGAAAAGAACATAGCTCCTACTAAACGGAGTAACAACTATGCAAAGGTTTCCATAGCAGCAAGGTGAATTCATCCCCTAGGTCTGCCTTAACTGGCAGCATCCTATGTATACTGGCATTTTGATATGCCAATTTGCCGTTGAGGTCTGTTTCATATATTTGATGTGCAGTTGAGTATGATAGAAAGGTGGGGAGAAACCTAGGGTTTTATGAAATAACGTAAATCTTGGTGGCAGGATTTTCTAGTCAGTATATATTCACTGAAACTGATGATGCTTTTAGAGCACATAGTAGACTTGAGGGTTTCTATCAAGCCAACCACAAGATACTAACAAATGTGCAAGTTGAAACGTACTAATACTTTTTGCACATAGATTAAAATAGAGGGGAATTTTTGGCTCCAAAATTCAGGTTAGTAGTTCTATTTCCATGTGCTTAATTCTTTTTGTTATGCATTGATTAAGGGCTATAGCAAGAATGAAATTGTCTTTTTCCTCTTAAGGAATTGGTTATTAATGGTAAAAAGTTGGATTTTGTTGTTACAGAGATTGCTGTGTGGGTGGTAAAGAATAAGTGGGAGTTGGAAAGGATAGTTTGGTTTGTATTCATACCAACTACATTTTGGTTGCTCTTAATTGGCCAGATAAATGTGTTATATTAACCCAGGTAAGTAGTTTGGACAGAGAAAGTTTTATTTGCAGATGTCTACAAATGAGCCTATTTCATCAGGTGGCAGAGTAAAAAGGGATTCCAAGTTGAAAAGAAAGCCAATATTGTCATTATTTTCTTATTCTGAAAAAACAAGCAGTAATAAACTGAATTTTAGTAGGAGTGTTCTGCCACTAGAATGGCATTAATAGAAAACCCTTTTCCCACCCCTCCCCATCTTGGAATTTTCTTTTTTAGGATGTTTGTTCCTGCAAACAAGAACTGACCCTATCACCTCTGCCTGGCAGTGGTAAATACATCTTACATCTCTTGAAAGGGAGCATGTCCATGTCAGTTTTTTTCACAGAAGAAGAATGGCTGCTCTTGAGTGGGGAGGACAGAAGATGTTTGTCTTAGTATCCTTTTGTCCCATCTCTAAAATGTATATTTTTACTTAGTTTTACTTGAATCTCATTTAGACTTCAATTCTCCTTTTTGATTGCTGCCCAAAACATTTCCATCTCAGAAACTATATTTGTTTTAACACAAATTGCAGACCTTAAAAGAAGTGAATTTGCATTCATTCACACTTAGACACTTTCTAAAAACAGGGTGAACTTAAATTGAAAATTTTCAGTGTTAAGCTATTATTATAGTAGCTACCCTATAGTTGCAAATGAAAACTAATAACCCATTCCCTACCTACTTAATCCAGATACCCTGGATTTAATGAAACTAATAGTGTAAAAATGTGTGTGTATGTGTGTGTGTGTGTGTTGTGTAAGTGTGGGAGAGAGAGTATTTAATACTTAAGTCCTGGAAATGGCTGTTCTAGGTTTGGTCGGTTTTACTAAAAGTCTTGTGCACATGCGAAGTGCCCTCTCTGTTTAAGGCTTGGTTAATACTCGTATATTTTTATAAGATTGAAATTGCATCCCCATCTTAAAAGCATTTTCATGTTCAGTGTGCTAAAACTAAGTCGTAACATTTTTAGGCACAGATGGAAAAAATTGGCTCCTTGAAAATGTGCGTGTGGTGAGGGGACTATAGATCCACAAAAGCATGTATGTACTTAGAAACCAAGCTGTAGAGATCAAGGAGTCATTGTTGATCTCTCAAAAAAATTTTCTAAATTGTCAAGATTTACATGGCATTGTGGTGGAACTAGTTAAACACTTAGAGCTTTTGATATGTAATAACTATTTGGTATGGACTGATTAATGTTTCAGAGGATTGTGTTCTTAAATTTTGGGGTTCTGTTTTTTTAACTGCCTCAGATTATATTTAGTAGTTTAAATTTCTTTGCTTTATCTCATTAAAGTATAAAAGCTTCAGGTCTCATATTTATTTTCACTTGCCCTACTAATTATTTACAAGACACTTTTTGTTGACTATTATTTTATAAATGTGTGGTATATTAAATGTTTTTAAAGTTTTTGTTTGAAAGTACATTAACTTTGATTTGCTCTACTGATATATTTTTTAAATACACCTTTTCCATGTCAGTGCACAGCACTTCAGTCATTTGTATTCCCTTCTCTCAATCCAATAAACAATGAACAAGTTATTATTGGTGTATTGCATCTCCCTAGTAGCCATTCCCTACACCTACCATGAGTAACTGGTGTGCTGAGCTTGACTTCCATGTATTTGTCTATGGTTTGTGAATGGAATCCCAGGAAGTAATGCCTAAGCTGCTTGGATGTCCTTAAGGCCATTGAGCAAGTGTGGATAGGGTTAGCAAAATTTTAGGAGCATTTGCCCCTTAAAGGAAGGACTTTGTTGCTTTGGTTACAAAATATTACTGCATTTGAACTTGTATATTTAGGCACTGGGTATGTTGACTAGTAGAAAATATAGGTCCAATTTGAAAATCTACTTCATCTCATCATTAATAGAATTTTTACTTCTCTAAAGATTTCCTTAGAGGGTGTTGGCAGTTCTTTTAAGACTTATTTGAAGAATTCAATGAATTCTTACGGTACATTTGTATTTAAGAAAAAAGGAAAACATTTCCCCCATCTGGACAAATTATTACAGAAGTGTATATAGAAGGAAGCTCAAATGTAAACAGTAGAAGGCATCAAACGGTGAAGCCCACCCAAGGATGGCAGATTATCTTCACACTCCTGACAGTTGAGATTTACAGCTTCCTCTGGCTAACACCCAAGAAGGGCACAAGTGTTGATAAAAATTGCTTCTAAGATACAGCTATACTTTGGAGCAATGTGCTTTGGCTAATAATATATACATTTCAGCTAATTTCCAGCATCTTTCTGGGGTCTGCCATCTCTACCTGTTTTGAATAGGGCTACAGGTTCAGCTCAGTGGTAAGAGTGCACGTTTAGTGTGTACAGGGCATGGATTCAATCCCTAGTAATAGAAATAGAAATTTAACTCTTGAGGTCAGATAAGATTGAGCACATTCAGGATGATAGGGCCATAGAAATCAAAATTTTAAAAGCTGGATGTTGGTGGCTCGCCTATAATCATAGCTACTCGGGAAGTTAAGATCTGAGGATCATGTATGGGTCACAGCCAACCCAGGTAGGAAAGTCTGTGAGACTCATACCTCCCATTTGCCAGTAGAAAACGAGTAGCTGTGGCTCAAGTGGTGCAGCACTAGCCTTGAGTAAAAGAACTAGGGAACATCACCTGAGGCCTGACATCAAGTCCCATTATTGGCACCAAAAAATACACTTAGAAGGGAAAAACGAGGGTGTAAGATATCACAAGAAATGTACTCACTGCCTAAATTCTACCCCTTTTGCACAACACCTTGTCAACAAAATTTAATTAAAAAATACCAACACTTAAAAAGCCTATATTCCTAGCTACTCAGGAGGCTGAGATCTGAGGATCATGGTTCAAAGCCAGCCCAGGCAGTTAAGTCTGTGAGACTTCTCTCCAGTAAAATCAGAAAATGCCAGAAGTAATGATGTGGCTCAAAGTGGTGGAGTGCTAGTCTTGAGTGAAAAAATCTCAGGGACAGTGCCCAGGCCCTGAGTTCAATGAGCCTTACAACCAACAACAAAAAAGGATCTATGTATTGACTGAATAATTTTACCTTTTCCTAAGTTAAAACAGTGGTCTTGGCTGGGAATATGGCCTAGTGGTAAAGTGCTCCCCTCATATACGTGAAGCCCTGGGTTCGATTCCTTAGCACCACATAAATAGAAAAAGCCAGAAGTGGCACTGTGGCTCAAGTGGCAGAGTGCTAGCCTTGAGCCAAAAGAAGCCAGGGACAGTGCTCAGGCCCTGAGTTCAAACCCCAAGACTGGCAACAAAAACAAAACCAAACAAAAACTGTGGTCTTTGATGTTTTTGTATCCATAACAACAAAAAAAACCTCAGCTTTAAAAATCTTTAGCTTTAAAACACTCCTGACCCTTTCCCCACCCCAGTAAGTACATTTCAGTGTGTGTTGGGGGGAGACATTTATTTTACTTATATACCTATGCGTATGTGTATGAATGTAAAGTCTCCATATTAGTGAGATCTGTCATAGACATCAAACTTTGGTTGGTTTCTTTTCTTTTCTTTTCTTTTGGTACCAGGGATCGAACCCAGGACGTTGCACTTGCTCGGCAAATGCTGTGCCATTGAACTACATCCCAGCCCTAGACATCAAACTTTTAGTGAAATTTTACTGTATAGTGAGAACCATAAATACAGTACCAGAGCCTAGAGCTTTCTGGGAAAGCAAATACTCTTAAGAGGGGGATTGTTTTTAAGCAGAAAGATTCTTTAGAGAAAGATGCAGGTGAAGTAACTTCATTGTAGCCCCTTGGCCCTTTCCTAGCAAAAATACAAAAATACCAAGCTTGTTTTGGCTACCATTTTATTCTTTGTGTGCCCAGGACACTACTTCCATCCAAAATATGGTCTATATGTCTAGGCAGTTTAGTGACTCCCTTCTACCAAGGCTAGACCCAATCCAGGCCCCAGAGGACATCAGCATTTAACCTTTAGAGGGACCACACACTGGTTAGCCACCCAATTCTGTCCTTTTGGATGCTATCGTAAAAAGTCATCTTTTTTATCAGTCCTGGAGCTTGAACTCAGGGCCTGGGCACTGTCCCTGAGCTTTTGCTCAAGGCTAGCAGTCTACCACTTGAGCCATAGCACTATTTCTGGCTTCTTATATGTATGTTGTACTGAGGAATCAAGCCCCAGGCTTCATGCATGAAAGGCAAACACTACCACTAAGCCAGATTACCAGCCTATAAAAGTCATCTTTTGCCTAAATACCAATGCTGAAGATAACACTGAAGACACAAACCAGGACTGAGAAATTTTTAATTTCACCCTCACACTGTAAGAATTGGTAAACATGACTGAGCAAGTTTACTGTTCTCATCAAGGACAAGTTTACAAATACAGCTCCAAGGAACTGAGGGTTACATATTGCTGTGTATATGAAATAGCTTGTATTGGTTCTCATAATTCACAGTGGTCAGTGCAGAGCATGAGGATTAAAGTTAATCTGAGCATTAAGCAGAGCACTACTAACAGGTTCTTTTATGGACACTGTCTGAACCACATCCGGATTCCAATTGGCATCTTCTTTATCAAATCATCTCTATGCCCATTAAAACATCAGGTGGGCACTGTTGGCTCCGATCTGTAATCCTAGCTATGGAAGAGACAGAATCTGAGGATCATGGTTCCAATTTAGCCCAGGCAGCAAAGTCCAGGAGACTCATCTCCAATTAGCTACCCTAACAGCTGGAAGTAAACCTGTGTGTGGTGCAAGTGATAAAGTACTAGCCTTGTGCAGAGAAGTTCAGAGACAGCACCCAGGGCCTGAATTTAATCACCAGAACTGCCACATATACACACAACACTACCAAAGAAATAGAGAACATTTCTGAATAATTAAAAAAATAAGGGGCTGGGGATATAGCCAGGCGGCAAGAGTGCCTGCCTCGGATACACGAGGCCCTAGGTTCGATTCCCCAGCACCACATATACAGAAAACGGCCAGAAGCGGCGCTGTGGCTCAAGTGGCAGAGTGCTAGCCTTGAGCGGGAAGAAGCCAGGGACAGTGCTCAGGCCCTGAGTCCAAGGCCCAGGACTGGCAAAAATAAATAAATAAATAAATAAAAATAAGATGTGGCCAGACCCTGGATTGTAGGCGCCTTAGAGGTGATTGTGGAGGCACTGGCTTTTAAATGAAAGCTCTTGATAAAAATCTTGTCTTTAAATTTTATTTTCCTTTCTATAGGCAGGAATTACATTGTATCTGGGGCAAATGGCTTGTAAAGTTTCACAAATATGGCAATGAAGAGTGTGTGTGTGTGTGTGTGTGTGTGTGTGTGTGTATGGGTCATTTTTTGTTAACATTCTTGTGTTAAGACTTAGTAACAGTCCCATAAATCCTTAAGCCACAGTAGTACAAAGTTGCCACAACATAGGCAAACGGTAATTTTCTTTCTTTTGTGTACATTGACAGTATTGTTCTGTAGTCTGACTTTCTGGCAGACTGGAAGACAGCCTGTTTCATCTACTAAGTGTCCCTTTCAGATGCATTCTTTATTTCTTTGTCATGCAAGGTTGGCACCGTACCTACTACTACACACACCCTACCATTTTCAATATACAGATGATATAAAGATACACCTTCATATGCTGGAGCTCAGATTAAAATTGAGAACCAGAAATTTATAAAAACTCAATTCGTGTTTTTCAAATACTTTATATGGTAAAAATACAGCAAAAATAGTGGTTTTTTTGTTCAAAGACGAAAATATATACTGCTATGGTTACGGTTCTAAAGATGGTTTAAGTAGTGTAGTTCCTCAAATGTGCAGTGCACTGTACTGTGGGCTGACTTCAACCGTAGCTTCTCCAGCCTCAGTCATTTATCAAAGCTAAAATCATACTGTGGAAAGAAGAAGTTAATGTTACTAATACTTCCTTAGAAATGTCCCTAAAAGGGGAAGGGGAAGCACACAAGCAGTAGGACATAGGTGAACTAATTTGGCAGCGATACTCATTGGACACTATATTGGAAATGAACTGTACAACTTGAGGGGAGGGGAGTCAGGAGGAGAATATGAGGAAAAATGAGGGAAGGGGTGACATTGTCCAAAAAGAAATGTACTCATTACTTGACTTAAATAACCCCTTGACTTTTACAATAAAATTTAAATTTAAAAAAAATGTCCCTACAGGGCTGGGATGTAGCTCAGTGGCAAAGCGCTTGCCTGGCAAGTGCAACGTCCTGGGTTCGATCCCCAGTACCAAAAAAGAAAAGACAAAAAAAAAAAATACAGTTAAAAAAAAAAATGTCCCTACAGAGTCTGGTGTGTCAGACTTGCATCCTTGAGGTCCATAGGAATATTCCGTTGAGTAGAAGATAATCAGACCTGTACTCACTAATGTTATGCTGAAAATGAACATGTGAGTGGGGACAAGAGGGAAGAATGAAGAAAATGAGGGAAGGGTGGCATTGTCCATAAAGAAATGTACTCATTACCTGACTTAAGTACCAGTAACCTTTCCATACATGACCTTTATAATAACATCAAAAAAAAAAAAAAAAAGCTAATCAGACCTAAAGAAGTTACTCTGTTACAGACCCTTTCATGCCCTAATATTTTTTACTGGGAAAAAAAAGGAACCAAGGGTGAAAAAAGTAACCTGGAGTTGAGTAGTGAATATAACCTAA
This sequence comes from Perognathus longimembris pacificus, assembly GCF_023159225.1. Lineage (NCBI taxonomy): Eukaryota > Metazoa > Chordata > Mammalia > Rodentia > Heteromyidae > Perognathus > Perognathus longimembris. Next base: position 69,231,670 of record NC_063171.1, read on the forward strand.
AAGCCATCTGTGGTTATAGTTTTATTTAAAAGTAACTATATCCAGGAAGACATTGCCATAGCTGATCTCTGTAAATGCCTTACAACCCTCTCTCAATAGAGCCCCCATCAGCCCTAGGAACTGCCTACTTGGGCTTCATGACTAGACATACCACTGACTGACATGATGGTTCTCTACCACTGGCCTGTGAGAAGAAAGAAAGATCCAGGCATCCCCACTTTCATGTTCTCTGTAACACTTCAGGACTGAAAATGCCAAACTTTCAGTATAGAGGATTCTATTCAGCTAGCTCCTGTTTCTCCTAAAGTACCTTTCAGTGTCTGACATCCAGCAGTCACCCAGAAAATACCGTACAAAGGGATATACTAATGAAAGGATTTTGTACTTTTCAGGCACAAGCTAAGATGATTCTTAAATTATTTCATAAAAGGAGGATTTGGGGCTGGGAATGTGGCTTAGTAGGTAGAGTGCTTGCCTAGCCCTGGGTTTGAATCCTCAGTACCACATAAACAGAAAAAGCCCAAGTGGCACTGTGGCTCAAGTGGTAGAGTGTTAGCATTGAGCACAGAGAGGCTCAGGGACAGTGCCCAGACCCTGAGTTCCAAAACAAAAGAGGATTTTGGTTTTTGTTTTGTATAAAAGAAAATTTTAAAAACAAACAAAAATGAGACATAGCATCTGGGAAGATGTTAGGAGGCTTTATACTCACCTATAAAGATACATGAAGAAACATAGCAAGTGGAAACCAAGCTTGATCATTGCCTCTTTCATATGTGACTTTAGCTGTCCTCGGTTGTGTATTTCTGTTGGGTCAAACACTCCCATGTTACCACTTGGCACCATAATGAACCTGATAAAGGATACACATTACATGGAGAATTAAATCAGTATAAATACTAAAAAACAGGTAGCGTATTAAAATTGCCAACCAAATATAGAGCAATACAATGTCAGGCTACCGCTTAATTTTCTACTGTTGATCTTTGGTTTAATTCTCGGCTCACTGAAATATAGCAACATTCTAGAAGAGGGTTTTGAGGGTTTTTTTTTAATGCATTGAGACCTTTTAACCATCTTCTGTTATTCCTACAGTTATTTCTCAGCAGCTCCATTTTGTCAAGTTTTCAGAAATTTCCTTATGGAAACTGGGTTATTTTAAGAGAACAGGTGCTTGCTATGTTAATTTGTCTTAACTCAGTAGTGTTTATAACCCCTTCCTATTATCATGTCTTATGGTATCACTTTGGTTTCCTCAATCTTTTTTTTTTGGGGGGGGGAGCCAGTGCTGGGACTTGAGCTCAGGGCCTGAGCACTGTCCCTGGCTTCATTTTGCTCAAGGCTAGCACTGCCACTAGGCCATATTCCCAGCCCAGTTTCCTCAATCTTTCCACATACACATATGAGATGGAAAGACCTCTCAAGTTCCATAAATCTAAAATTCTACCCCAGGGCTGGGGATATGGCCTAGTGGCAAGAGAGCTTGCCTCGTATACATGAGGCCCTGGGTTCGATTCCCCAGCACCACATATACAGAAAATGGCCAGAAGTGGCGCTGTGGCTCAGGTGGCAGAGTGCTAGCCTTGAGCAAAGGAAGCCAGGGACAGTGCTCAAGCACTGAGTCCAAGGCCCAGGACTGGCCAAAAAAAAAAAAAAAAATTCTACCCCAAATCCTAGAACACTTATTCTTGTATAGAGGATATTGTCACTTAAATACTCACATAATATCTTTAGTCTTGATCTTACCATTCTCTCACTTCTAGAATTCTTTAGAATGTTACTGTGAAGCCGATGGCTCACGCCTGTAATCCTAACCTGAAGATCTGTTCAAAGCCTATGTGGGCAGGAAAGTCCGTGAGACTTTTTTTCTCCAATTAACCACCAGAAAACCAGAAGGGCTACTAGGCCATATTCCCAGCCCTAGTAAGAACTTATATGTCCATCAACTGCAAATGCATAAACAATTATTTGGTGGGATATAATTTAACAATAAAAAGCAATTAAGTGCTGATACATGGTACAACACAGATAAACCTTAAAATGTAAATAGAATAGGTCAGCCACAAAAGAACTTTTTTTTTTCTTTACAGGATATGTCTTCCCAAAAGAAGAAAATAGGGCTAGTGTAGCTTAGTGGTACAACACCTACTTAGCATGTTCAAGGTCTCAAATTCTATTCCCCAGTACCCAAAAAAGGAGAAGGTATGGAGAGAAGGACAGAAGGAGAGGAAGTGGATTGGTGGTTGTGTTATGCCAAGTCGCGAGAAGACCTCCAAGAAGGCCACCAAGACTCAGATGTTCCAAAATGCAAAAGCAAGGCTTTATTCAGGTGAGCTGCAACTCGGGCCTTGTCCTACCCACATAGCGGAGGTTAGGAGGAAGCCCCGAGCTGCGATTGCACAGGGCTTATAAAGGCAAAAAACAAGTTACAGCCATCAGGTGTTCAAGCAAGACAAAAAAAGTTACAGCAATCAGGTGTTCAAGCAAGCAAGATTAGGACACAGGTACAAATCTGATTGGCTCAGGGCTCGAGGCATTGTGGGGGCAGTTAGAGTTAAGTATTCCCAGAGGGTTAGAGTTCTTGACCGGCTGGGCCCTAATAAGCTTGTCCTGGGTTTGCTCACAAGGCCTGCTTTTCTCAGGTTCGCGTGGTTAAGTGGGGCCTGACTTCAAAATGGCTTTAGTCTGGCTCTTCAGTTGCCCGGAGAAGGGAAGAGATAAAAGCTAATGAGAATAGGGCCTCTTTTGGGGGTAAAGAAAACACCTAAAAAGATTGTGGTGATGACTACTTAAATCTACAAAAATACCCAAAATAGGGCTGGGAATATGGCCTAGTGGCAAGAGTGCTTGACTCGCATACCTGAAGCCCTGGTTCGATTCCCCAGCACCACATATATAGAAAATGGCCAGAAGTGGCGCTGTGGCTCAAGTAGCAGAGTGCTAGCCTTGAGCAAAAAGAAGTCAGGGACAGTGCTCAGGCCCTGAGTCCAAGGCCCAGGACTGGCAAAAAAAAAAAAAAAATACCCAAAATACATCCGTAGTAAGACTGGTAAATGTATGCTACCAGTGTTATTATTTCACTCTGAAACTCACCTTATGTAATCATAGCCTTTCTTACTGCCCTCTCCTTATTTTCCAGACCCTGAGGGAGTCACTCGCTATTCTTATGTCAAACCTTATCTATTTTGTAGGCCTCTGCTCAGACACCACTGACTCACAAAACTGCCCTAATAATCTATTCTCCCAACCCAAAAAACCTTCATGACCCATCCCGTAATTTTTTTCTACTGCCTCAGGGCACTTATTACTTATTCATTCAATCATTCATTCACTTTGGGTATTTAAGTGCTCTCATTGTCCCCATTTTATAGCCAAATAAACTGAGTTGCATAGAGGTTAATTAACTTGTCCAAGTCCACACAATTATTAAGTATGGGGCTAAAATCTAAGCCCATTAGTCTGGTTTTGTGACCTGCATTTTTTTTTTTGGGGGGGGGGCAGTCCTGGGGCTTGAACTCCTTGGCTTCTTTTTGCTCAAGGCTAGCACTTTACCACTTGAACCGCACTGCTACTTCTGGCTTTTTCTGTTTATGTGGTGCTGAGGAATTGAACCCAGGGCTTTATGCATGCTAGGCAAGCACTCTATCACTAACCCACATTCCCAGCCCTGACCTCCATTTTAACCATTTTTTAAATTATCTTTAAGTACTTGTACAGAGAAGCTGTCATTTAACAAAGCAGTTTTTGTTTTTGTTTTGGGGTTTTTTTTTTGTTTTTTGTTTTTTGCCAGTCCTAGGGCTAGCCTGAGCACTGTTCTTAGCTTCTTTTTGCTCAAGGCTAGCTCTGTATCTCCTGAGCCACAGCGCCACTTCTGGCTTTTTCTGTTTATATGGTGCTGAGGAAATGAACCCAGGGCTTCATACATACTAGGCAGGCATTCTACCGTTAAGCCACATTCCCAGCCTCAAAGCAGTTTTTGAATACACTATATCTCAATGTCACCCTTTTCTATTTTGTTTTATTAATAATATGCATTAGTTGTATGTGAAGAAATTTCAGTGTAACTTTTATTTTTGTTCCATCACAGAGCTTGAACTCAGCCTAGGTGCTGTCACTGAGCTCTTTTGCTAAAGGGTAGTGCTCTACCACTTTGAACCATAGCAGTTACTTTAGGTTTTCTGGTGGTTAATTGAAGATAAAAGAGTCTCATGGACTTTCCTGCCCAGGCTGGCTTTGAACTGGGATCCTCACATCTCAGCCTCCTGAGTATCTAGGATTACAAGTTTGAGCCACCAGCCCTACTATCTCTCTTATCCCATCCCTTCTTTCCTTCTTTCCTTCCTTCCCTCTTTTCTCCCTCCCTCCCCCCCCCCCCCTCTCTCTCTCTTTCTCTCTCTCCTTTCTTCATTTTCTAGCCATTCCTGGGGCCCAAGCATTTGTGCTCGACTAGCATTCTACCATTTGGGCCACAAATCCACTTCCAGTTTTTTGCTGGGTAATTAAAGATAAGAGTCTCACTATTTTTTCTGCCTGAGCTAGCTCTGACCATGAGCCTCCTATCTCATTCTCCTGAGTAGCCAGGGTTACAGGCATGAGCCCTAGAGTCATAGTGCCACTTCTAGCCATTTTCTATATATGTGGTGCTGAGGAATTGAACCCAGGGCTTCATGTATACGAGGCAAACACTCTTGCCACTAGGCCATATTCCCAGCCCCCAGAGCCTTACATTGTTTGGCTTGTTTAACTTCATCTAACATGTAAGCTATGCCTCCAGTCTAGCTTTTGGCTAGCTAGTTTGAAGATGGAATTTCTCAGACTTTTTTGCCCAGGCTTGCTTCAAACTTTGATTCTCTGGATCTCAGTCTCCTAAAGTAGATAGGATTATAGGCGTGAGCCTCCAGCACAACTATTTTTAACCTTTTGAAGTAGGAGGTAAACTTGTGACCTGCAGACAAGCCAACAGGCAACCTGTTACTGAAATTGTGAGAATAATAAGCACACATGATCTTTGTTTTTATTTTATAATAGGAAAAGAAATCTTTGTAATTGATGTACTTCACAGAGCCTTTTACCATACTCTATATATACTACACACAAAGAAGTCATGCTAAAACTTTTCTAGCACATTTTCTAGTAGAACCATGACTGATAGTGTGGTCTGAGATATAGTAAGAAGCATGGTCTCAGATTCTAGTATCTTCTCATTCCCAAATGTACATTTCACTAAAAATAAATCATAGGGCTATAAATATGCTTTAAAAAATCTGTGTGGGATCAGGCATAGGGAGTAACAAATGTCTATGATCCCACCACTCAGGAGGCTAAGGCAGGAAGACTGCGAGTTCCAGGCCAGCATGGGTTACATAGCAAGACTGCCTCAAAATACCACCACCACAATCTGGTGAGGAACTGGCCTCATCAGTAGGGCAAGGAGTATGGCCTCATATTATAGTGTTGATGTAAGGAACTGGTCATGTAATAGCAATAAAAAACTTGAAAAAATAGTAAAATCCTACCCTAGGATACCTACATACTGGAAAAGAGGTATACAGGTCAGATTCTAGTCCCCTGATCTCAGAAAGATCCTCAATCAAAATCCACTCCTTTCCTCATCTCTAATAAATTCTGTTATTGTTTCATGTGTGTCCTAATGCCTTCCAATCCTTCAGTACTTTTTATTTTAACTGTACTTCACAATATTATGTTTAACAATCAGCTAATAAATGGCTTTTCCCAAAAATCCTAGGTAGAAATAAAACCTAAAATTATAGTACAGAGCAAACCACTAGCACAGAAATAAATCCAGAATGTAGTAGAGAACATGCCTATAATCCCAGCACTCAGGGAAGGATAAAGGAGGAGGACTGAAGCAGTGAGACTGTTTATAAGCAAACTAAGACAAAACAAAAAGCAATAAAACCAGTCATGCTGGTAAACACCTGTAATCCCAGCTACTTGGGGGGCAAAGATTACAGTCCAGGGCGGTTCAGCAAAAGATTAGTGAAATTCCCATCTTGAATAACAAGCCAGGCATGGTGACAGGGCCCGTGCTCCCACCTACAGGAAGGTACAGGTAGAAGGGTCATAATCCGAGGCTAACCCAGGCAAAAATAACTAATGAAAAAAGGGCTCAAGTGGTAGAGCACTTAATTAGTAGGAGACCCTGAGTTCAAGATCCTTTACTGCAAAAGTTAATTAATTTTTATTTTGTGCTGGCCCTGGGATTTGAACTGAACACCTGAGCACTGCACCTTAGCTTTTCTGCTCAAGGCTGGAGCTCTACCACATGAGCCACACCTCAACTTCTGGCTTTGTGCTGCAGATAAAAAGTCTTATGGGAGGCTGGGGATATGGCCTAGTGGCAAGAGTGCTTGCCTCGCATACATGAAGCCCTGGGTTCGATTCCCCAGCACCACATATATAGAAAACGGCCAGAAGTGGCGCTGTGGCTCAAGTGGCAGAGTGCTAGTCTTGAGCAAAAAGAAGCTAGGGACAGTGCTCAGGCCTCAGTCCAAGGCCCAGAACTGGCAAAAAAAAAAAAAAAAAAAGTCTTATGGAGTTTTCTGTGTAGGCTGGCTTCAAACCATGATCAGCAGATCTCAGTGTTCTGAATAGCTAGGTTTAGAGGCTTGAACCACAAGTAACCAGCTAATTGAATAAATTAATTAACTAAATAAAAAGAAACTCTAGATGTGTTAGTTTATTCTTCACAAAAAAAGTCACATGTACTAGCTCAGCTATGAAACTGTATGTTTCCACTGAACTATTTTTGAACAAACTTCCTAAATTTATTAAATCTAATTTTTTTATGTTAAATTGCCTCAGTACTACAAAAAGTAGTGGAGTTATATAATTTGTAGGCATAAATATTTAATTTTGGGGCCGGGAATGTGGCTTAATGGTTGAGTGCTTGCCTAGCATGCATGAAGCCCTGGGTTCGATTCTTCAGTACCATATAAATAGACAAAGCCAGAAGTAGTGCTATGGCTAAAGTGGGAGTGCCAGCTTTGAGCAAAAGAAGCTCAGGGACAGTGCCTACACCTTGAGTTCAAGCCTCAGGACTGGCTAATAATAATAACTTTCTTTATTATTATTATTTTATTTTTTTTTTTTTTGGCCAGTCCTGGGCCTTGGACTCAGGGCCTGAGCGCTGTCCCTGGCTTCTTTTTGCTCAAGGCTAGCACTCTGCCACTTGAGCCACAGTGCCACTTCTGGCCATTTTCTGTATATGTGGTGCTGGGGAATCGAACCCAGGGCCTCATGTATATGAAGCAGGCACTCTTGCCACTAGGCCATATCCCCAGCCCTAATAATTTTCTTTAAAGCACTCTATTGTAGACAATAACTAAAACTTGTAGGTATAAACAAAAAAGGCATTATGGGGGCTGGGAATGTTGCTTAGTAGTAGAGTGCTTATCAAGCATGCATGAAGCCATGGGTTTGATTCCTTACTTCCACATAAACAGAAAAAGCTGGAAGTGGTGCTGTGGTTCAAGTGATAGAGAGCTAGTTTTGAGCAAAAGAGCTCAGGGACAGTGCCCAGTGCCCAGGCCCAGAGTTCAAGTTCTAGGACTGGCCAAAAGAAAAAAAAAAGGCATTACGTTCTTAGACTTTTGACTATTCTCTTAAGAAAATAAATTTAATCCAGGCGCTGCTGGATCACGCTTGTAATCCTAGCTACTCAGGAGACTGAGATCTGAGGATCATGGTTCAAAGCCAGCCAGGGCAGGAAAGTCCAAAGCCCATGAGTCTTATATCTCCAATTACCCACCAGAAAACCAGAAGTGGCACTGTGGCTCAAGTGGCAGAGTGCTAACCTTGAGCTGAAGAGCGCAGGGACAGCTCCGAGTCCCAGAGTTCAAGCCCCATGAGTGACAAAAATTAATCAATTAAAGTCAATTGACACATTTCACGAGTCTTTACACATCACAACATTATGTATTTTACAAATTTATACGTGTACATGTGTACTATACAAGATGAAGCCATGTAAACTGCTATTTGCCCAACATACCAAAGATTTATTCTGGTTTCAAAAAGCATCTTTACTATTTCTTACTGGCATATAAGTTTTGGGGTTTGTTGGTGGGTTTTTTTTTGTTTGCCAGTCCTGGGAACTAAGGGCCTGAGCATTGTCCCTGGCTCCTTTTTGCTCAAGGCTAGCACTCTACCACTTGAGCCACAGCACCATTTCTGGCTTTTTCTGTATATATGGTGCTGAGGAATCAAACCCAAGACTTCATGCATGCTAGACAAGCATTCTACCACTAGGTCACATTCCCAGCTCCTGGCATATAGTTTTGTAGAGAGCAGGTAGTTTGCTTATCTGCTTAATTACTCCAATACTAAACAGGTAACAAATTTGACTTACCGATATATATTCCAAGTGGCAACAGGTAAATTGAGAAGGAAGATGAACCAGTGCAATGAAATAAGCATTAACACAGTGACAATGGTATGACCAATCAATTCTGGAGTTACCCACTGCAATAGAAGAACACAGTATTATAGTTCTCTTCTGGGTTTTTTGGGGTTGTTTTTTGCCAGTCCTGGGCCTTGAACTCAGGGCCTGAGCACTGTCTCTGACTTCTTTTTGCTCAAGGCTAGCACTCTGCCACTTGAGCCACAGCGCCCCTTCTGGCCGTTTTCTATATATGTGGTGCTGGGGAATCGAACACCAGGGCTTCATGTATATGAGGCAAGCACTCTTGCCTCTAGGCCATATTCCCAACCCACTCTCTTCTGTTTTTGTCTGTACATGTGATTTGAAGTGAAACACACAGAGAATTTACAAGCTAGTGTTTCAAGATTACTAGACTCAGCATTCCTCCTGCTGCAACTGCTTATTCCATGCAAACATATCAAGATGCAATTTAAAAATAATGCAGGGGCTGGGAATATGGCCTAGTGGCAAGAGTGCTTGCCTCGTATACATGAAGCCCTGGTGTTCGATTCCCCAGCACCACATATATAGAAAATGGCCAGAAGTGGCACTGTGGCTCAAGGGGCAGTCCACTAGCCTTGAGCAAAAAGAAGCCAGGGACAGTGCTCAGGCCCTGGGTCCAAGGCCCACGACTGGCAAAAAAAAAAAAAAAAAAAAAAAATTAAATAAAAATAAAGCACTTAGGTGCTGGTGGCTCACGTCTGTAATCCTAGCTACTCAAGAGGCTGAGATCAAGAGGATCAAGGTCCAAAGAAGTCCCTGAGATTCTTATCTCCACCCAATAATCTAGAAGTAGAGCTATGGCTCAAGTGCTAGAGTGCTAGCCTTGATCATAAAAAGCTTAGGGACAGCACCCAGGCCCTGAGTTCAAACCCTGGGATCTACACACACACACACACACACACACACACACACACACGAACTTAAGAGTGCTGGTAGCTCATGACTATAATACTACCTACTCCATTTGAAGCCAGCTTAGGCAGAAAAGTACAAGACATTCCATCTCCAATTAAAACTAGCAAAAATGCTGGACTAGAGATGGTGGCTCAAGTGGTAAAGTGCCTCCATAAGCAAAGAAGCTTAAGAAGAAAATACAGCCCTGAGTTCAAGCACTGTAACAGGCAAGAAATTATGATAAATAAAAGCCAAGCTACTCAGGAGGCTGACATCTGAGGATTAGGGTCCAAAACCAAACTGCGGGAAAGTCCAGAAAGCTCTTATCTCCAACTAACCCCCAAAAGCCAGAGTGGAGCTATGTGGCTCAAGGGTAGAGCACTAGCTTTGAACAAAAGCAGCTCAAGGACAGCACCCAGGCTCTGACTCCAAGCCCCAGGACCAACACTAATCATCATCATCATCATCTTACATTCCATTTGTTTTATCCCAAGCAAAGATGGTTAAGTGGTGTAAATGATACCTAGGGGAACACACTATTTATTTTTTATTTCAGTATCTATGCTAAAGCTTCCTACTCTGAATTGGAATTGCTGACCTATCCCTCCCACATTTTTTTTTTTTTTTTGCCAGTCCTTGTGCCACAGCACCACTTCTGGCCGTTTTCTGTATATGTGGTGCTGGGGAATTGAACCCAGGACCTCATGTATACGAGGCAAGCACTGTTGCCACTAGGCCATATCCCCAGCCCTCCCTCCCACTTTCTTTATCTTCTTTTTCATTTGGTCCAGGTTGTGGGGCTTGAACTCTGGGCTTGGGCACTATCCCTGAGCTCTTCAGCTCAAGGCTAGTGCTCTACCACTTGAGCCATAGCACCACTTCTGGTTTCCTGTGGTTAACTGGAGATAAACTCAGGGAGGGGCTGAGAATATGGCCTAGTGGTAAAGTGCTTGCCTTGCATACATGAAGCCCTGGATTTGATTCCTCAGCACCACAGATATTGAAAAAAGCCGGAAGTGGTGCTATAGCTCAGGGACAGTGCCCAAGCCCAGAGTTCAAGCCCCACAACCTGGGCCTGTCTACTCACCTCAAAACAAATCAAAGACAAATGGATTCCTTGCATCTAGACAGAACACTCATGCCAATATAAAGTCCTGATTACACTAAAGGTAAAATAGACCTAAGACAAATCAACTCATCAATCCATTTTTCCACAAGCCATATAAGGAAGGTCTTTCATTCAACAAAAAGATTTAATAAGCATTTCCCCATGAGGAAAAAAGAGCCTGAACACAGAAAACAAAAACAATGCCCTTCACAAAGAACCTTTGCTTTGTGTGAGCAATGATGACGTCCACTAAAACAGGACCAGGAAGGATCATGCAGAGTAAAAAAAATGAGACTTAAGTCTCCTTATTAGGAGCTGGGTGCTGGTGGCTCACGCCCATACCGAAGATCCAGTCCAACACTACCCCTAACAGACAAATCCATGAGACTCTTATCTCTAATTAAACACCACAAAGCCAAAAGTGGAGGTATGGCCCAAGTGGTAAAGCGCAAGCCTTGAGCAAATAGTTGAGAGACAGCACACAGGCCCTGACTTCAAGCCCAAGGATTAGCACCAAAAAAAAAAAAAAAAAAAAAAAAGTCTTCTAGTATAACTATATATAATTCTAAAAGATTGTGAAACATAGCAGTTATACTAACATCCCAATAAATATGTACCCTGCAATTTTTAAAAAACACATACTTATTATTTATAATAACCTTTAATACAGAAAATGAAGAACTGACTTCAATGTCAAAAAAATGAGCAAAGAAAAATCTTACCTTGTTTAATTTTGAGCAACATGATCTAGCATTAATGTAATCACATTCTAAATCGGACAATGTAATTATCTGGTAATCAAGTTAAGAAATTATACTTCTTATATGACAACCAAGTACTTAAGTTTCCGAATGTAATTCAGTAACTTTAGTTGCAAGTCAAAATTATATCTGACATGAAAAATTTTAGTTATTCCCTTAAAGTATGCTCATCAGACAATTCATTATCACTTACATTCTTTCAACAAACTATTTTCACAAAATAATCCTTTTATGCTCAAGTCTAGTCTAATCCATACCAGATCATTTACTTATGAGATCCTTAAAAGAGGAACAGATTAAAATCTGGGGACACGGAATATGCTTTACTGGCTGAGCTCTATGAAGCTCTGAGTTTTACCCCCAGCAGGCCAAGAAGAAAAATTAAAAATGTGGACTAGAAAAAAAAAAATGTGTTCATGATGAGACATAAATTCTCCTTAAAGACTTAAAAATATGAATAAGGTTGGAGACTTAGTCCAGTGGAAGACCCAAGTTTAGTCCTAAGCTCTGCAAAAAGAAGAAAAATAAAAAGCTGGGCACTGGTGGGTCATGCCAGTGGCCCACACAGGAAGCTGAGATCTGAGGATCATGGTTCAAAGCCAGCCCAAATAGGAACATCTATGAAACTCTGATCTCCAATTAACCACTTAAAAAAAAAAAGCACAAAATGATCAGGTGCCAGCCTTGAGTGAAAAATCTAAGAGATAGCACCCAATCATTGAGTTCAAGCCCAAGTAATGGCACACACATATACACTCACAAAAATCACAGATGATTCCAAACTCTTCACAAAAAGCATATACTGGGTTGGGCACTAGTGGCTCACGCCTGTATCTCAGGATCACCAGCTCAGGCAGGAAAGTCCCTAAGATTGATCTCTAACTAACCACCAGAAAACCAGAAGTGGAGCTGTGGCTCAAAGTGGTAGAGTGCTAGCTTTGAGCAAGAGCTCAGGATCAGCGCCCAGGCCCAGAATTCAAGCTCCATGACCAGGAAAAACAAATAACGTATACTGTAAAACTGATGTGTTGAACTGAACCTTCTTTATACAAGGTAAGTTAAAAATTATATTAAAAATACACTATATTGGAAATGTGCACACTGTAATATAAAAAAAAGGGGTTTTTAGTACAAACTCACAAGTGGGACAGATGTACATAAAAGGAAGTCTGATTGAATGATACAATGAGTTTGCTTTAAAATATTCTACAGGGGCTGAGAATGTGGCTTAGCGGTAGGGTGCTTGCGCCTTACATGCAGGAAGCCCTGGGTTCAATTCCTCAGCACCACAAAAATAGAAAAAGCTGGAAGTCGCAGCTGTGGCTCAAGAGGTAGAGTACTAGCCTTGAGCAAAAAAGAAGCCAGGGACAGTGGTTAGGCCCTGAGTCCAGCCCCAGGACTGGCAAAAAAAAAAAAAGTTACACACTGTCCTTTCCTTAGTAGTTGCAGGTGAAATGAAAAACAAGGGAAATAAATGAAAATCACTTAAGGTGAAAGATACAAACATTTGGACTTATTTATTCATCAAACATGAATTCTACTTTCATGTTTGAAAATGCCCATTTAAGTCAAAAGACATGTTCTCAACTAGACAGTAAGCTTTTCCCTAACTAGTCACTTTTTCCACAATGTTTGTCTTTCAGTGTTGTAGTCTATTATAACAAAAACATCACTTTCCCGAGTCAAATTATGAAAGGATATCTCTGACTTGGTTCATATCATAGCCATTGCCAAGACCAAAGATCATTTCTTCCTAATACCACTTTATTTTCTCCTTTAATTTTTCACAATTAGCACCCTATTTCAAAATCAGATGAACCGTCCTCTATCATTCTGTTTTAGTGGTACTGGGGCTTGAACTGGGGGCCTCAAGCTTGCTAAGGAAGTACTCTACCACTTGAGCCACTTCAGTTTTTTTGGTGATGGTCCTGGGGCCTGGGAGCTGTTCCTGAGCTTTTGTACTTAGTCTAGTGCTCTACTTGAGCCACAGCTCCAGCTTTTTTTGGGGGGGAGGGGGGGATGCTTAATTGTAGATAAGAGTCTCACAGACTTTTCTTACCTGTTGGGGCTTTGAAGAGTGATCCTCAGATCTCAGCCTCCTGAGTAGCTAGGAGCACACGTGTAAGTCACTAGCACCCAGACACTTTTTCAGGCTAGCCTCAGATTGCTATTCTCCTCTCTTTGCCACCCTAGCAGCTGAAATCATGGGCATAGACCACCACACCGAACTTGCTAATATTTTTCAGGAGCTGGTTTCCAACTGCAGTCCTTTTAGGTCTCCACTTCCCAAACAGCTGAGATTATAAATGTTTATCACTATGTCCAACCCTTACTGGCTCATCTTCCAATATTTCTGACTCCAATTCATGCTACAATTCATCTTCTTAATTAACTGCTTTGCTTTCAGAGTTTCTATTACCTGGAAGATAAAATTGAAATGATCCTCAAACTCCTGATAAAATAACCATGTGTTCCAGATGATATAGTCATTAACCATCATCAAGAAACGAACATACCCTCTCTTTGCTCCTGCCAGTATCTGATTGTAGATATCCATCCCTTTTGTTGTTTTCTTTGGTTAAAAAAACAAAACAAAAAAAACTGTAGCCAATTATCAAGTCTACATAAACCATTTTCCATGTCTTAAATATTTAGTACAATACTCCTACAAATACAGTAATATGTCCAGTTTCGTCAAAACATACCCTGAAGCTGGGCCCTGCTGTCTCATACCTATAATCCTAGCTATTCAGGAGGCTGAGATCTGAAGATCTTGGTTCAAAGCCAAAAGAGGCAGAAATTTTTAAAGAAACACTACTCAAAAAAAACAAAGATTGGGGCTGGGGATATAGCCTAGTGGCAAGAGTGCTTGCCTCGTATACATGAGGCCCTGGGTTCAATTCCCCAGCACCACATATACAGAAAAAAATGGCCAGAAGTGGCGCTGTGGCTCAAGTGGCAGAGTGCTAGCCTTGAGCAAGAAGAAGCCAGGGACAGTGCTCAGGCCCTGAGTCCAAGACCCAGGACTGGCCAAAAAAAAAAAAAGATAACCTTAATGTCTACCAGTCTACCAATGCCATACTTTCCACTGCATTTTTGTATGTTTGTTAGTCATGGGCTCAAAACCAGCACTCTACCATTAGAGCTACTGCTCTACTTTTTGTTCTACTTTTCTACAGTTTTGTTTTTTGCCAGTCCTTGGCTTGAACTCAGGACCTAGGCACTGTCTCTGAGCTTTTGTGCTCAAGGCTAGCACTCTACCACAGCTCCATTTCCAGCTTTTTGTGTTTATTGGAGATAATAGCTTCATGGACTTTCCTGCCAGGGCTGGCTTTGAACCATGATACTAGAATCTCAGCCTCCTAAGTTGCTAGGATCACAAGCATAAGCCACTTTGTACCTGCTATCTTATATTTTAACTTTCCAAACCTAGTTTTCCAAAGTACAAGAAAAAAATGGGGTTCTTGAAAAAAATTTTTTTTGTCTTTGCTTTGTGCCAATCTTTTTGCATGAATTCAGTGAATGGCCACTATCCCTGAGCTTCTTTTGCTCAAGGCTAGTACTCTGCTATTTGAACTATAATGTCACTTCTTGCTTCTTTTGTAGTTTACTGGAGATACTAGCCTCACAGACTTTCCTGCCCAGGCTGGCTTTTTTTTTTTTTTTTTTTTTTTTTTTTTGGCCAGTCCTGGGGCTTGGACTCAGGGCCTGAGCACTGTCCCTGGCTTCTTCTTGCTCAAGGCTAGCACTCTGCCACTTGAGCCACAGCGCCACTTCTGGCCATTTTCTGTATATGTGGTGCTGGGGAATTGAACCCAGGGCCTCATGTATACGAGGCAAGCACTCTTGCCACTAGGCCATATCCCCAGCCCCCCAGGCTGGCTTTGAACCATGATCCTCAGATCTCAGCCTCCTGAGTCCCTAGGATTATAGGTGTGAGCCATTAGCACCTAAGTTTCTTTTTGTTGTTGTTGGTTGTGAGACTTGAACTCAGGGCCTGGGCACTGTACCTGAGCTCTTTTGCTCAAGGCTAGTGCTCTACCACTTTGAGTCACAGCTCCATTTCCAGTTTTCTGGTAGTTAATTGGAGATAAATGAGTCTCACGAACTTTTCCTCCCCAAACAGGCTTCAGAGACCCTCAGATCTAAGCCCCCTGTGTGGACAAGATTACAGGCATGAGCCATCAGCTCTGTTTCATTTCTGAGTGTATTATAGATCCACTTCCTTATTATTTCAAGAGGGACAAAAGATCATCAGAACTAAGGCAAAGGGGAAGTGGAGAAGGGAACAGGCAAGAGATGATGTTCTTTCAAGTAACTCCCCCAACCTAATATAACTAAGAGCATTTTTCATTAGAAATCACTGGAGTAACAATTGCTGCTCAAGTAGAGGTGGAAGTAGAGAGAGCAATATTCATTGTATACTTGCTATGGGGCATGCACTATGGTGTTTCACACACTCTCATTGTACACATCTAGGAAATAATCATTTCCTATTCTAAGGATAAGAATGTGAGTAGACCGATGACAGTGCTGACCTGATTCTAGATTCTTTCCCTTTCATTAAAAAGGGCTGCTGTCCACAATAAAGTATTACACACTTGCATGCTCTTAAAGCTGCATGCACTGCCAAACAAAAAGTTAAATTCCAATAGAAACTAGCAGAAATGCTTTCCAAAGAGGATATAATGCAGAGTTCCCCATTCATTTTTCCTGTCTTAAATTGTAGTTATTTAAAACTGAACTGCAAAACTGGGAGCTGATGACTCTGCCTGTAATCCTAGCTACCCAGGTGGCTGAGATGTTAGTTGGATCACAGTTCGGAAGTCAGCCCAGGCAGAAGTCTGTGAGATTCTTATCTCCAGCTGGCCAGCAAAGAAACAGAAGTGAAGTTGTGGCTTAAATGGCAGAGTACTAGCCTCGATTGAAAATAGCACAGCATGAACTCTCAGTTCAAACCTTATTCATTATTCGCATCAAAAAACAAAAATGCCTAGTGCGTTACATCACTGCATTGCAAAATGCGTAACAACGAATAGGAAGTAAAGGAAATAGTCAGTGCTATGTTGTTAACAACCATTTATTGGTTGGAAAACACAATTTGCATTGTGAACGACTACAGAAAATACTGGAGTTTGGGCATGGACGAACAAACTTTTTAAGTTTACAAACGAGTGTAGTTACTGGATTTACAGGTCTTCCAGTGCCAGGGCGACCCAATTACTGTGCGGATGCTTTTTAAAGTAACACCCAGCCAGCACTCGCTGCCGGCACTGACTGCCACCGGCATGTCTCCCGTGTTCTGGAATGAGTCAGCTCCGGGATGAGGAGGGTCCTGGGCGCACGCAGACTGGGAGGGAGGGGCGGGGGGCGCCCGAACGACCTCAGGCAGTAAATCGCCCCTGCCCGACCCAGGCCGCTGCTCTGCCAGTGCCCACAGCCCCGCATCCCACGCAGGGAAACCACCTCCTTTGTCTCCAGAGGCAGCTCGAGCATGCCACAGGGCAGGGCAGGGCAGGGCAGGGCAGGGCAGGGCAGGGCAGGCCCAGCCCGGCTCGGTTCGCCCCGGAGCCCCAGGACCCCGCCTCGGCCCAGCTCCGGAACCCCGGGACCTAGTGCTGCAGGCCCGGCCCCGGAGTCGCAGGACGGCGCGGAAGGCCCAGCTCCGGAGTCCTGGGACCAAGCGCTGCAGGCCCGGCCCTGGCATCCCAGGAAAACGCGCGCCAGGCCCAGCCCGATGTCCCGGAACCGAGAGAGGAAGGCCCGGCACGGCGTCCCGGGACTGAGCGCGCCAGGCCCGGCTAGGGTGCGCTAGGTGCAAGGACGGTGCAGGGCCAGCCAGGAGGCCTATCGCGCTCACACGCCCGCTCTAAGCCCCCGGCCCACCTCGGCCCCACCAGCTCAAGGAAAGGATACGAAGTAGACGGAGAGAAAGATGAGCGCGCAACAATCAAGGAGCGAGAAGACGAACACGACCGCCTCCATCCTCCGCCGCCGCTCCTCCCGTCAAACCTGCGCCGGTCCGCACAGCCTGATAGGCCGGCGTCCGGCCTGCTCCCAGCCTGCGCGGCGCGAGGGCGGCCCCGCGGCCTACTGGGAGTTGTAGTCCTTCGGGAAGACCGCCGCCCCTGGTCTTCCCCGGAAAGCGCGGCGGGTCTGCCCCGCCCACGGGGCGGGGCCTCGGTTGTGCTCGCTCCGGGCGGGCGAGCGGCTTCTGGAGGTTGGTGGTCGCTCTCTGCCAGGTGTCGTTGTTGTTTGTCCTGGAGGATGTGTTGGTGCTATCGTTTTCTGCCTTTTGAAGACAGTACCTCTCCGTGTAGCCCAGGCAGACCCCAGAGGCGCAGTGCTTCCAATGCCGGTGCCTTGGGATTACCAGAGTGGCTCACTGCACCCGACTGGAATTTTCTTCGCTGTTTTGTCTACCGAACTTGGGACTGGTAGAGTTTTCGAAGCCTAACCTCAAACTTGTTAGCCCTTCTGTGCGTGTGCCCAGCCTGAACCTGGGACCCAGCCCTCTCCCGGTGCTGGCTTCGAACCGTGATCCCAGGATCTCAGCCTCTTGAGTAGCTAGATTACAGGCGTGACCTACCAGCGCTCCGCTCAAACTTGCTATTCTAGCCTTGACAATTCAGGGCTTTTCCTGGTCTCAATTCTACAGCGCTTCCAGGACAAGTCACCTTCTTACCCTAATTATACCAGTGTTTCTTCTGCTTTTTAAGATCTTCAAAAACCGAAGACTGTGTTTTAGTCATCCACTCATTCCTTTGACAAATACTTCAGACAACCCTCCTACTAAAGACCTATAATCTAGAGACAGAAGTGAACAAAAGGCAAATAAGATGGTAGAGTAGGTGCAAAAGAACAATCAAGTAGTAAATGAAAACGGGGGAAAATGACTAGCAAGGTGGCTCAAGCCTGTAATCTTCACACCTATAATTCTCATGCCTTTAATCCTAGCTACTCAGTGGGCTTTGAGGAAACTATGTCAAGCCAGCCCTGACAGAAAAGTCTGTGAGGAGGCTGGGAATGTGGTAGAATGCTTGTCCAGCATGCATGAAGCCCTCCCTGGGTTCAATTCCTCAGCACCACATAAACAAAAAAGCCAGCAGTGGTTCTGTGACTCAAGTGGTAGAGTGATGGCCATGAGCAAAAGGAAGCCAGGGACTCAGGCCCAGAGTTCAAGCCCCAGGACTGGCAATTAAAAAAAAAAGTCTGTGAGACTCTTATCTCCGGAAGTGGAGCTGTGGCACCAGTGGTAGAGCACTAGTGAGCACAAAAACTGAAGAACAGAGCCCAAGCCCTGAGTTCAAGCCTTGTGACCAGCACAAAATAAATAAAGTTACTTTAAATAAATAAAGGTACTTTGAAGAGGATGGGGAAACAATTGGAGACTGAGTTCTCAGAATAGGCCAGGCTGTGGAGCTGACATTTAGAGAATTGGAAGGGGTGTTTGCAGAAATATTTCAATATGACTGAAGCACAGAGGACAGAGGCAAAAGAATTTGGTAAGTCAGCAGGAGACAG
The DNA here is from genome assembly GCF_023159225.1 of Perognathus longimembris pacificus. Classification (NCBI taxonomy): domain Eukaryota; kingdom Metazoa; phylum Chordata; class Mammalia; order Rodentia; family Heteromyidae; genus Perognathus; species Perognathus longimembris. Next base: position 69,250,400 of record NC_063171.1, read on the forward strand.
GACAAAGTTATATGGGCTTGGTAGATACTTTGCAAAGAGTTACAATTTACATTTTAAAAAGTTTTTTTCTGGGCTGGGGATATGGTCTAGTGGCAAGAGTGCTTGCCTCGTATACATGAGGCCCTGGGTTCGATTCCCCAGCACCACATATACAGAAAATGGCCAGAAGTGGCGCTGTGGTTCAAGTGGCAGAGTGCTAGCCTTGAGCAAGAAGAAGCCAGGGACAGTGCTCAGGCCCTGAGTCCAAGCCCCAGGACTGGCCAAAAAAAAAAAAAAACATAAAAAGTTTTTTTTCTGGGGCCAGTTGCTGGTGACTTATGCCTGTAATCTTAGCTACTTAGGAGGCTGAAATCTGAGTATTATGGTTCAAAACCAGCCCAGGCAGGAAAGTCCATGAGACGCTTACCTCCAATTAATCAACAAAAGGCCAGAAATGGAGGTGTTGTTCAAGGAATAGATTTCTAGTTTTGAGCAAAAAAGCCCAGGAACAGCACCTAGGCCCTGAGTTAAAGACCCAGGATTGGCCTTTTCAAAAAAATAATTATTCTAGCTGTTTAGTAAATGAAAGAGGAATACATTTCTCATGAAGGAAATCACTTAGGCAAGAACATGAGGAACTAGACTGAAAGCAAAACAAAGTCCATTTGCCTGACACAGCATAGGTTCATAGAATCATAGAGTCCATAGGTTAAAGTTAGATGTGCAGTTATACCCACTATAACTACACACCCCTGGTACCTCCTATGTATTTTATCAGGATATTTATCATATCAACTGTCTGCCTTCTGTGCTTTGCTAGTCATGCACTAGATTATGATGAAAATAACTTACTAGTATTGCACTCCTAGTACCTTAAACTCTCTAGTTGATACTTAAATGGTTGCTAAATGGACAAATTGTAATAAACCTTTAACTCATTGGACTTTGGGGGCACGACTTCTAAACAAAAGCAAAACCAAGGATGTTCACTTGTACTACTTCTATTCAACATAAAACAGGAAAGTCTAGCCATGGCAATTCAACAAGATAAAGGAAAAACATCCAAGTAAGAAAAGGAGAGAAAAAGAAAACACCTAATAATAACAGATAATATGATCTTATATGTAGAAACCCCAAGATATTCCATTAAAAAGAAAACTGTTAGGGCTGGGAATATGGCCTAGTGGTAGAGCACTTGCCTCGTATACATGAGTCCCTGGGCTCAATTCCTCAGCACCATATATATAGAAAAAGCCAAAAGTGGGCTGGGGATATGGCCTAGTGGCAAGAGTGCTTGCCCCATATACATGAGGCCCTGGGTTCAATTCCCCAGCACCACATATATAGAAAATGGCCAGAAGTGGCGCTGTGGCTCAAGTGGCAGAGTGCTAGCCTTGAGCAAAAAGAAGCCAGGGACAGTGCTCAGGCCCTGAGTCCAGGTCCCAGGACTGGCCAAAAAAAAGAAAAAGAAAAAGCCAAAAGTGGTGCTGTGTGGCTCAAGTGGTAGAGTGCTAGCCTTGAGCAAAAAGAAGCTAGGGATAGCACTGAGGCTGAGTTCAAGCCCCAAAACAACAACAGCAGCAGAACAGAAAAAGGGTTGGTGAGGAAGTGCAGTAATTAATTTTTTTTTTGCCACACGAGTCAAGCACTCTTGCCACTAAGCCATGTTCCCAGCCCCAGTAATTAAATTCTTATGTATAGCAGAAATGTAAGATTGTACAAAAGCCGTCAAAAACAGTATAGCAAAGGGAAATGCAAATCAAAACCTCATTGAGAACCCATTTCCCAACCAGACAGAATATCAGACCTGAAAATAGAAATGTGTCTTCTATTAAGGAGTCAGAAAGAGTGAAAGGACAGTAGGAAGTATAAGTACAATCAACTATGTAATACTCATGTATAGAATGTTACAGTAAAACCTATTTAATCTGTACAATTAATGATTAAGTACTTATAAAAGAGAAAAACTTCAAAACTGTGAGACCGGGCTGGGAATATGGCCTAGTGGCAAGAGTGCTTGCCTTCTACACATGAGGCTCTCGGTTCGATTCCCCAGCACCACATATATGGAAAACGGCCAGAAGGGGCACTGTGGCTCAGGTGGCAGATTAGCTGCTAGCCTTGAGGGGGAAGAAGCCAGGGATGGTGCTCAGGCCCTGAGTCCAAGGCCCAGGACTGGCCAAAAAAAAAAACCAAAAAAACTGTGAGACCAATGTCCCAATTACATACCATGAAGAAAGTAAAAAAAAATGCTCAAATACCATATTTGTACTAACTATAAAATATTTACAATTAAAGAAGAGAATAACATGGTGGCATATGCCTATAATCTCAGCACTTGGGAGGCTGAAGTAGGAAGATTAAGAGTTCTAAGCCATCCTGAGGGACATTGCATGGGCTTGCTTGTCTCAAAAGGAAATTAAAGCAAAAATGAAATAAAACAGTGTGGCTGTTATTCAATAAATTTAAATTATCCTGTATCAGTGGCTCATCCTTGTCATCCTAGGTACTCAAGAGGCTGAGATCTGAAGGTTCACAGTTTGAAGTCAGCTGAGGTAGAAAAGTCTGAGATTGCATCGCCAAAATAACCAGGTAAAAGTTGCACTGGTAGCATAAAACTAGAATTCCCATATGACTTAGCAATTCTGCTAATTTTGCTTCCATGTATATATTCAAAATAGAATCTTGAAAAACATTTCTATACTCATGGTCAGAGTCAGTAATCACAGTTGTTGGGCTGGGAATATGGCCTAGTGGCAAGAGAGCCTGCCTCGTATACATGAAGCCCTGGGTTCAATTCCCCAGCACCACATATACAGAAAACAGCCAGAAGTGGCGCTGTGGCTCAAGTGGCAGAGTGCTAGCCTTGAGCAAAAAGAAGTCAGGGACAGTACTCAGGCCCTGAGTTCAAGGCCCAGGACTAGCAAAATAAATAAATAAATAAATAAAAATAATCACAGTTGTTAAAACTGGAAACAATCCACTCTCCAATTTCCACTAACTGGCAAATAAGCAGAATGTGGCATATATGCACAACGAAATACTATCCAGTCTCAAAATAAATGAAATTCAGATAGATACTCTAGCATGTATAAACTTTCAGGATTTAAGTGAAATAAGCTAGTCACAGAATGTCAAATATTGTATGACTCCACTTATATGAAGTACTTAGTCAAAATTATAGAGATAGTAATCTCTATGACTGTGAAGAATTGGGGGAAGGGAGAAAATAAGAGTTATGCTCCAGCGGCTGGGAATGTGGCTTAGTGGTAGAGTGCTTGCCTCGTATACATGAAGCCCTGGGTTCGATTCCTCAGCACCACATATATAGGGGGAAAAAAAAAAGCCAGAAGTAGCTCTGTGGCTCAAGTGGTAGAGTGCTAGCCTTGAGCAAAAAGGAGACTGGACAGTGTTCAGGCCCTGAGTTCAAGCCCCAGGACTGGAAAAAAATAAAAATAGAGGAGCTGTGCTCCAATAAGAAAGAAAGCAGATAGTGAAGGAGGAAATGAAACTGGAGCAGAGTGGACCAGTATTTTGAATATCAGCGGGTAATTTATACTTAATTCACTGTACAGCTGAGAACCAATGAAAAGAGCAATGATGCTTTTCTTCAGTGGGCCATACAAGAGTCTAGCGTTCATAGGTCACTGTCCCACTAGATGTTAACAGTATTCCAAGAACAAGCCATACTCAAAATCTTGCTTTTGTCTATATCCTTGGTGTCAAAATACACATCTTTGACCTGGGGTAGAAGTAGGCAAAAGTGTACAGTTTTCTACTCTGTTGCCACATGGTACCTGATAAACATAAGCATCTCTCCTTTGAAGTCCTGGAAGCTGTCCATATTTGTGCCCACATGTACACAGTAAGAAGTTGTGACACAGATGACTTCCATATATGAGTGTGGCTTCATCCTTTCCATGCTATTCAGGCCAACAAGATGTGATATTGTCTTGTGCTGGGGCTGACAGGCTCCAGAGAGGTATGCCAAGACTTTAGAAAACCTTAGATCATCATGGCCAGGGTTTTTTGTTTTTTGTTTTTTTTTTGCCAGTCCTGGGCCTTGGACTCAGGGCCTGAGCACTGTCCCTGGCTTCTTCCCGCTCAAGGCTAGCACTCTGCCACTTGAGCCACAGCGCCGCTTCTGGCCGTTTTCTGTATATGTGGTGCTGGGGAATCGAACCTAGGGCCTCGTGTATCCGAGGCAGGCACTCTTGCCACTAGGCTATATCCCCAGCCCCATGGCCAGGGTTTTTGTGGCCAAGTAATCATGCCCAGACACACCAAGCTGAAGAACAAAGAATATGAGATTTAGGCCTTAAACAGGGCTAACTTCAACTTCTCTGGACATTAGAAGATCCACATCTCCCTGATGTGGGGTTTAAGCCTGGCACTGGTGGTTCACACCTGTAATCTTAATTACTCAGGATGCTAAGATTTGAGGATCAGGGTTTGAAACCAGCCCAGGCAGAAAAGTCCATGAGACTCTTTTCTCCAATAAACCACTCAGAAAAAGCTGGAAGGGGCATTGTGGCTCAAGTGGTAGAGTGCTAGCCTTGAGCACAAAACAGTTCAGGGACAGGGCCAAGGCCCTGAATTCAAACCCTAGCACAGAGAGAGAGAGAGAGAGAGAGAGAGAGAGAGAGAGAGAGAGAGAGAGAGAGAGAGAGAGAGATCAACTTGTGTAGATGAGTTTGAAGACACAGGAGCTGAAAAGTGCCTTATCAATGATCGTTGTGGAGCCAAATATATCCCAAATCATGGTCTTCTGGATAAGTGGTAAGCCCTTCACTCATGAGGTCTCCATTCACTGTGCTGTTCAGATACCCACCACACTCCCTTAATCATATCATCAGCAAATCTTACATCACGACCGTCCTCCCCCCAGAAAGATCAGTGATATTGTTACTGGGACTAAGGTAGGCCAAGGAGATTTCTAGAGGGAAAGGACCTTGAATATCTGGTTCATAACGTTGATACGAAGAATTTTAGGGCACACCAAGGCAGAGACCACAATGTTTATTAGGAAAGCAAGGGAAGGGAGGGGAGGGAGAGAAAAGGGAAAGGGAAGGGGAGAGGGAAAGGGAAGGAAGAGAGAGGGAAAGGGCAGGGCAGGGCAGGGCAGTACACACTTAGACATGTGTGCCAGCACATGAAGAGAGGCACATTGAGTATTCTGACTTTAGGGGTATTTATGCTAAGAAAATAGGGTAGGGACTCTGTCCAGTGTTCTTTGAGAAGAATGCTGTCCTATGTTGAGAGAACCTTGGTACACTTCAATTATTCTTGCCATTACACTGTTTTGACTTTATAAATTGGACCCAGAGGTACTAATTCCGGTCAATTTGTTAAATTAAGGTCATTGTGACACAGTGTATGTTTTCTTTGAGAAGCCCTCTAAGCAAAGGATGGGTTTTAGCAGATACACTTTTCAAATATAGGTGTTTTTTCTTCAATACCTTTGCAAGCACTTCTGTGAACAAACATTGTGTACCAATTTTCCCACTCAAGAAAAGTATCTTTCTTTAAGATATTTTAGCTCATGGCTTGCCTCGCATGCATGAGGCTCTGGATTTGATTCTTCAGTACCACATAAACAGAAAAAGCTGGAAGTGGCTCTGTGGTTCAAGTGGTAGTGGTAGAGTGCTAGCCTTGAGCAAAAGAACCCAGGCCCAGAGTTTAAGACCTTTGACCTACAAAAAAAAAAAAAAAAATTAGCTCAGTTACCAGAGCACAGTAATCATCTGGGCAAGGCCAAAGGGAGAGAGCTGATTTTTTTTAAAAAGTATGTTGCAATTTGGTAATTGAGTATAAGACCAAAGAGAAAGACATATATTCTAATAAAGTTATTCATTACTAGAGTGCTTTTTTTTTTTAAATCTACATCATCTCAATACGATCTTAACTCTTTTCAGTTACAAGAAATCAGTGACCTTAGGAAGAAGTCATCTATTAGCATCTCCCACATTCTTTTTTTTTTTGCTCAAGGCTAGCACTCTACCACTTGAGCCACAGCGCCAATTCCAGCTTTTTTTTTTCTATATATGTGGTGCTGGGGAATCGAACCCAGGGCTTTGAAGTGCCAGACTTTGAAGTCAGGCCCCACTTTACCACATGAACCCCACTTTACACGTGAACCTGAGATAAGCAGGCCCTGTGAGCAGACCCAGGACAAGCCCATTAGGGCCCAGTCGGTCTAGAACTCTAACCGCTGGGAATGCTTAACTCTAACCACCCCTAGAATCGAACCCTGAGCCAATCAGATTTGTACCTGTATCCTAATCTTTCTTGCTTGAACACCTGATGGTTGTAACTTTGTTCTTTGCCTTTATTGCAGCTCGGGGCTCCCTCCTAACCTCCGCTGTGTCGGTGGGTAGGATGAGGCCCGAGTTGCAGCTCGCTTAAATAAAGCCTTGCCTTGCTTTTGCATTTCGGAATGTCTGAGTCTTGGTGGTCTTCTTGGTGGTGGTTTCGTGACTTGGCACAACATTTGGGGGCTCGTCTGGGATGGCCCCAGAGACCCCTGAGACCCCAGACTCCGAAGGTAAGAAAATAGCGCTGTTCATTCTGTGTGTCTGTGTCTGTGTGATTTGTACTTTTGTTTTCTGTTTTGGCCAGCCGCCTGAATCTGAATCTGTAGGTAGTGAAGGACCAGCCCGAGTGGACACGCTTGTATGGGCAGTCCTGGAGGACTTGGGGGACGCCTCAAGCCCTCCACAGGGGGCTCAGGCTTCCCACTACCACCCTGAACCTGAAGGACTGGACCGGGAGGCCCTTCTAATGGGTGCCCGTCCAGTCCACTCTATATTTGGGGTTGTCTGGTCCGCTCCTACACAGGAACGGGAGAGAGCCTGAAGACTGTGTGGTCTGCCCCCTCACAGGGGCAGGAGAGACACAGTGAGACTGTGTGGTCTGCCCCCTCACAGGGGCAGGAGAGACACAGTCGAACCTGTAAGCTGCGGCTCCCTAAGTCTGTCTGTAAGTGTTGTCTGGTCTTTGTGCCTGTGATTATTTTTGTGTTTCTCTCTTGCGCTGTGCCTGACTGACAAACGGATGATGGGGAACATTCCTTCCACTCCCTGGACTTGACTTTAACTCAGTGGAAAGATGTACAGGCGACAGCCCACAATCAGTCAATCAGTGAGAGTGTCCGAGTGAGAACTCTAGGGGGACCCCCCATCCAGCCTTCTTAAGCAGAAAATTGTTTGGTGTGCTAAAATGTTTTACTAAAACTATCAAGCCCTGGAAAATGAGGCTGGAGAATGCTAAAATCATTTGTTAAAGGTTTTTGTCTTAACATGTACGGCCGAGGGCTGGGGATATAGCCTAGTGGCAAGAGTGCCTGCCTTGGATACACGAGGCCCTAGGGTCGATTCCCCAGCACCACATATACAGAAAATGGCCAGAAGCGGCGCTGTGGCTCAAGTGGCAGAGTGCTAGCCTTGAGTGGGAAGAAGCCAGGGACAGTGCTCAGGCCCTGAGTCCAAGGCCCAGGACTGGCCAAAAAAAAAAAAAAAATGTACGGCCGATGCTTATTCAGCGCGCTTTAAGATCTTTTGAAAATGTATATGTGTGTGCATGTGTGAGTGTGAACATGTTCAAGACTGCAGTATGATGCAAAACTAAGTTTAAGTTTAAAGTCAAAGGGTCATCAAGTTTGGGCATTACCAAATGCTTTAAAGGATTTCTCAGGGTTCTTTAATTAAAATTAAAAAAAAAATCAGAGTTAAGTGTCAGAAATTTGGATTTAAAAGGATATATATATATATATACTAAACTAATGGGGATAGAAGTAAACTCTCATTAACTCTATGTATGTAGGAAGAAATGGCAAAATGGGCCAATGTTTCTCACTAATATATTGGAAAGCTGAATGGATAAGTATTTCTAATTGTAATTCTTGCATTAAGGAAAAATTCAAAGGTCTTCGTGCCATGCAGTAACTGGGACTGAAGGAAAAAAAGAGGCTCTTTTGAAACAAGCAGCCCATAGGCAAAGGGTGGCACCTGGTTTCAGAATGCCTGTGAGCTTCAGTTTTTCTGATGCAGATAAAAGCTAAAATGTTGTGTTAGTGTTAAAAAGGCTTTGGAAATCAAGAATACATTTCTAGATAAGAAATTTGGAAGTAAAATTGTCCTCAATAATTATTGCAAAGTGAGAAAGGGAGAATTACGGCTACCAAAGTGTTTAATTGCCATTCCAGCTTCTTTGTCGGTTTTTTTTTTTTTTTTTTGGCCAGTCCTGGGCCTTGGACTGCAGGGCCTGAGCACTGTCCCTGGCTTCTTCCCGCTCAAGGCTAGCACTCTGCCACTTGAGCCACAGCACCGCTTCTGGCCGTTTTCTGTATGTGTGGTGCTGGGGAATCGAACCTAGGGCCTCGTGTATCCGAGGCAGGCACTCTTGCCACTAGGCTACATCCCCAGCCCCTCTTTGTCGGTTTTTTGTAACCATTTCCAGCAGGCCCACAGAGAAGCACAGGTGATTCCTACAAGTTTGTCGAGATCTAATACTGGCCCTTAATAAGTTCCAGGTAAGAGAGCATGCTTAAAAACTACTTCTGTGTGGACCACCTTGTTGCTTATAATTGGAGTAAATTGGCCCCTTATAAGACTCACTGATCTGAATCTGCAGTTCGAAGCCAGCCCAGGCAAAGAAAGGTCCCTGTGAGAGACTTGTCTCTAATCAGCCAGCAGAGTGCTGGGAACGGAGTTGTGTGGAGCTCAAAGTGGTAGGGTGCTAGTCTTTAGCTGGAGAGCTGGGGGACAGCGCTCAGGCCCTGAGTCCAAGTCCAGTGGAAAGTCACTCCTCCTGGGACAAAAGTGATGGAGCATCCAGAGGCAGTAAGCCACTGCTTGGATGGCAGAGATGGTGTCAGATCCTAGAGTCACTCCTGTTTGGCTTTTCAAAAGTTGATCAAAGCCGGGAAGTCCTAGAAGAATAGTTCATAAGCATGCCTTTCCAATGCCCATGTCTGTCTACTGGGCAGGAACTTGCCAGTCATCTATGATAGTGGTTAGTAAGGGAAGTTTGTCAAATGAGAGGATAGATTAAAATCTCACCGCGCCCCCCCCCCCCCCACATTTACTCAAAGCTCTGACTGGCAGTGAGAATTTTAAGCTGATACATCTGTTTAGGAAAGAAAGCTTGTAGACCTGAGATTGTGTCCTTATTGAGATCTGTCAAAGGCCTGCAAAGGTAATTTTTTTTTAGGTCATCAGAGATCAGTTCCCCAGCCAGTCAGGAAAAAGCTTTTACAAACTAGAATGTTAAAAGGCACAAATTTGTAAACCTGAAGTCACCTATCTGGGCTTCATATTAAGAGAGAGCAAGCGTTCGCTGCCAAATGCATGTAGACTGTGCTGAAAATCCCTGTGCCTAAATCAGCCAGACAAGTCAGAGTTCCTGGGAACAGACTTTAGTAGACCCAGGGCCATGAGCTTTGCCTCCTGTGCCCCAGTATTCCCAAGAAGACTTGGAGTGGATAAAGAAAATTCCCATGGCCCACAAACCCCTGGACAGAGAAGGAAACAATGACTGGTGGAAAACTTGTGAAGGGAAACTTATCTTGCCATAAGGGCTGGGTAAGGGGAACCTTAAGAGAATCCACCGAGGGGCTGGGGATATGGCCTAGTGGCAAGAGTGCTTGCCTCGTATACATGAGGCTCTGGGTTCAATTCCCCAGCACCACATATACAGAAAATGGCCAGAAGTGGCGCTGTGGCTGAAATGGCAGAGTGCTAGCCTCGAGCAAAAATAAGCCAGGGGACAGTGCTCAGGCCCTGAGGCCAAGCCCCAGGACTGGCAAAAAAAAAAAAAAGAGAATCCACCAAGCTTCTCACATGGGAACCCGAAGAATGCAGGACTTGCTCCGACACTCCAAAGTGAAAATTAGAAAGATCAACTTATTGAAAATATTGTTTAAAATTGTAAGGCCTGTCAGCTCACCAACGCCCCCAATCAACCAGTTACTAAAGGAGCTCGCCTCCGTGGGGATAGGCCAGCCATGTATTGGGAAGTAGATTTCACAGAAATTAAACCTGGAAAAATTTGGATACAAATATTTGCTAGTTTCTGTAGACACCTTTTCAGGATGGGTTGAAGCCTATCCAACAAAGCATGAGACCACGAATGTAGTAGCTAAGAAGATCCTGGAAGAAATCCTACCCAGGTATAGCTTCCCATCCACCATTGGGTCGGACAATGGACCAGCTTTCGTTTCAAAAGTAAGTCAGGGAATAGCCGCTGCACTGGGGACAGATTGGAAATTGCATTGTGCTCATAGACCCCAGAGTTCAGGACAGGTAGAGAGAATGAATCAGACTCTAAAATAGACCTTAACTAAACTGGCCTTAGAGACTGGCGCAGACTGGGTGTCACTCCTTCCTTTTGCTCAGCTTAGAGTAAGAAATTCTCCCTATCAGCTTGGCTTTACTCCTTTTGAAATAATGTACGGATACGCCCCGCCCATTATCCCTAGCCTTCAGACTGAATTGCTTGCTGATTTGGATGATGCTGAATTTTTGTGTTAACTCGATTATTTGCAGCTTGTGCACAAGAATGTGACCCCAACTTAAGGCATTATATGATTCTGCTTCTGTCCCTACCCCCCATTTATTCAGACCAGGGGACTGAAATCCTTAGAACCACAGTGGAAGGAACCCTAGACAGCATCACCACTTGGGTTCATTGCTTCCACACCAGGCCAGCTGACCCCTTTGCCCTGGACGACAACTACCGTGGTGGAACATGGGAGGTCTCCAAGCACCCAACTCAGCCGCTTTGCCTTCGCCTCAAGAAAAGAAAGTTAGACTGAATATTGTTATAATTTTCTTTTTGCCTTCTTTCCTTACTACCCTGGCTAGTGTTGATGTTATTTTGGCAGCTCACTCCAAAGTGGTGACCCCCTTATTTTAGGTAGTTTTGGGCTTGCTCAGGAATACGGGTATAGCCACCCGACCCTTAGAGCACAGCTGAGAAGTTTGTGTATTATTTTGTTGCTTACATTTGGATACTAAACACTATACAGCTAATGGTAAGTCTGTATAGCTGAAAGTTAATTTTCAGTTTGCAGTAATCCTGCAGTCCCTTGGTAAAGTAGACTAAGATTATAGGTTCCTGGCTAGGTAAGGTCAACGCCTCTGAGTCAGCCTGAAGAAGTTACAGAAGATGGATGATCTTCACCCATCAGCCCCCCTTTAAAACCAAGGGACCAGAGTTGTTTTTGGGAAGATGAGGCAGGATAAACTAGAGGCATGCAAAACAGAGGTACAGAGACTGTACTTGTGAGAAATGGTGACAGGCCCTTTGGTTACTACTTTGGGCCCTATTGGCCCATGCCTTATCTCTATATCATCCCGTAGACATGCAAGCCATTGATGGACAGAATGGAGCCATGATTGGCTCCCAAGGTACCAAAAACAAAAAGGGGGAAATGAAGTGCCAGACTTTAAAGTCAGGCCCCACTTTACCAGTGAACCTGAGATAAGCAGGCCCTGTGAGCAGACCCAGGACAAGCCCATTAGGGCCCAGTCGGTCTAGAACTCTAACCGCTGGGAATGCTTAACTCTAACCACCCCTAGAATCGAACCCTGAGCCAATCAGATTTGTACCTGTATCCTAATCTTTCTTGCTTGAACACCTGATGGTTGTAACTTTGTTCTTTGCCTTTATAAGCCCTGTGTAATTGCAGCTCGGGGTTCCCTCCTAACCTCCGCTGTGTCGGTGGGTAGGATGAGGCCCGAGTTGCAGCTCGCTTAAATAAAGCCTTGCCTTGCTTTTGGATTTCGGAATGTCTGAGTCTCGGTGGTCTTCTTGGTGGTGGTTTCGTGACTTGGCACAACAGGCTTCATGTATAAGAGGCAAGCACTCTTGCCACTAAGCCCATATTCTTCTTTTTATTCCATTTTTCCCCTCCTCTTTATTCCTTTCTTTTCTTCTCCTTTTCCCTGTGGTGGGGATTGATCGTAGGCCTTGCAAAAGGTAAATAAGTCCTCTATTTCAGCTATGCCTCCAGCTTTTAATTTAAAATTTGTTTTTGAGACAGTCTATTACCACTACCTTTGCCTGAGCAGGCCTGTATCACTTCTCCAAACTCCCTCTCTATTCTCCAGTACATTATTTTGGTGGCACTTTATGTTGTCTTAAACCAAGGCAGACATAAAATTAGAACCTGGAAAACTAACTAAAACATGCTATATGTATTGCATTTAAGTTTTTGTACTAAAGTTTGAACTCAGAGCCTCTCTTGCATATTAGCTTTTTATGCTCAAGGCTGGAACTCTGCTACACTTAAGGCACACCTCTACTTCCAGATATTTACTGGTTAATTGAAGAGTCTCAAGAACTTCTCTGTGCTGGCAAGCTTTGAACTGGGACCCTCAGCTCTCAGCCTCCAGCATAGTTAGGATGAGGCAGGAGGCATCAGCAACTGGCTTTCTTTCGTTCTTTCTCTCTCCTCTCCTTTTTCTTTTCTGTTTCTTTCTGTGCTAAAGACTGAACTCAAAGCCGTGCAGTTCCTACCACAAAAAAATCTCAGGGGCAGAGCCAAGGACCCGAGTTCAAGACCCAGGACCGGCAGAAAAAAATAATGGATTAGGGACTTGCTTGTCTCTCCCGGATAGTCCCATTCTATGTATCCAAAGATGGAATCCGATTGCCCTAGGAAAAAAACAAAAACAAAAAACGAGTTTGCTCCTTGCTAGTGAGTCTGCGCAGGCGCCAAGTTGAGTCCGAGTAAGTTGGATCCTTGTCCCCGTGTGTGTACCAATCAAGTTGAGCGTGTTCAAAGCGGGCCTCGCCATCCGGGGCCTCGCCAGTTCAAAGGGAAAAGGGGCCTGGCCATCCGGGGGCCCGTTGGGCCCGCCTGAAAAATAAAACTGCTGGAGCCTCCCGGGTATTTCCAGGTCTTCTCCTTCTCGGGGCGGCTAGTTTTCCTCGCTCTCAGTGCTTCGGCGCCGAGGAGGGCGCATTTCCGGTGCCGTTTGTCCGGCATCGTCGCAGACAGCCCCAGGAAGGTCCTGGCCGAACGGGCGCGGCAGCGGCGGCCGCGGCCTGGCGCGATGCGGCCCCGCTCCGCGGCGTTCGTGGACCGTAAGCTCAAGCAGCGCGTCGTCCAGGTACGTGGGTCGCCCGCTGGCCCCGCGGTCCCGCCGCCCGCTGAGGCGACGCTTGTTTCCCGGGCAGCTTTCAGGTCTCAATGCCCTCCCGGGGTCCGGTGGGGGACGAAGCCTCTCGGGTGGCGAGGCCTCCCCTCCTCGGGGCGGGAGCGGGGCCACCCCGGAGTTGGGCCCTCGCACGGTGGTTAGCCTCTTCTCACTATTCGCCTCGAGTCTTGGCCTTCGTTTCTTACTGTTAGGTCCAGGCGGCCTTATCTGGAGGCCCGGGAACACTGGTTTGGTTCACTCTCAGTCCTGCCTTCCCGCTCTCCCAAACTCACGCGGCTACCACCAGACTGTTACCCCAGCTTGGACCTTGGCTCCCTTTGTCCCATTACTTTCGAACTATCCCAACTCGTACATTTCTTTTAGACCCACTATACATACTTTAGGTTGTGAGCAGGGAATGAGTCTAGCTTTGGCTGAAGGCTCCTCCTTGCAGGCCCTCCCACCCCCCAATAAATCTGTGCTGGTGTCGAACCATCATCTTTGTATACTCTTTCTCTCACACTTTTGCCCTCTTTTGAACCTAAGATGGTGTAAGAAGTGGGATACCAAAACCCGGGACGAGGTGTGGGGATTCTTGTTTTCCTCGTCTCCGCCGATCTCTTCGATCTGAAAGTGCCCCCGGCTATCCTGAGCAGAAACGGGAATGTGAATCGGCTTTCCCGTTCATCTTTCTGTCTCAGTGGACTCTGACTTGAGACTCTATCTTAAAATGAAAGCATTCCTCCCATTTCCAAGGAGAGTTTATTTATCTATGCTGGCAAAACTTGGGGATGGAATTTAGGGTCTTGTATGTGTGTGCTAGTTATTATGTGTCTCTCTCAGCTAGTAACTGAGACGCTACTCTGGTCCTAGAGAATATTTTTCTAAAGATACTCTATACATATACAAAAATCTATATAGGGCTGGGAATGTGGCCTAGTGGTAGAGTGCTTGCCTAGCTTGCATGAAGCCCCGGATTCAATTCCTCAGAACCATATAAACAGAAAAAGCCGGAAGTAGGGCTGTGACTCAAGTGGTAGAGCACCAGCTTTGAGCAAAGAAGCTTAGAGACAGTGTCTAAGCCCTGAGTTCAAGCCCCAGGACTGGCTAAAACATCTACATATAGGTACTTTTTTTTTTTTTTTTGTCCAGTCCTGGGCCTTGGACTCAGGGCCTGAGCACTGCCCCTGGCTTCTTTTTGCTCAATGCTAGCACTCTGCCACTTGAGCCACAGCGCCACTTCTGGCTGTTTTCTGTATATGTGGTGCTGGGGAATTGAACCCAGGGCTTCATGTATAAGAGGCAAGCACTCTGGCCACTAGGCCATATTCCCTGCCCCCATATAGATACTTAAAACTGTACATTTATATTCCTTTTTTAACTACACAGGCTCATTTTTTCTGCTACTTGTGTTAAGTAGTACATTGACTTCCTTTTAAATATTATTTAAATATCCTATTGCTTGTAATGTAGCAATAACTTAAAAACCTTGGCAGATTAACTCTTTTGTTGTTCTTGGTCCTGGGGCTTGAACTCAGGGCCTGGGTGCTGTCCCTGAGCTTCATTGTTCAATTGTAGTGCTCTACCACTTTGAGCCACAGCTCTATTTCTGATTTAGAGACAAGAGTCTTACAGACTTTCTTACCTGGGCTGGCTTTCAACCTCAATCCTCAGATCTTAGCCTTCTGAATAGCTAGGATTACAGGTGTGAGCCACCAGTGAGGAGGGGCTTGGCAGATTCAATTAAAAAAAATAAGCGGGGCGCTGGTGGCTCACCTGTAATCCTAGCTACACAGAAGGTTGGGATCTGAGTTGCAGTGCAAAGCCCAGCCCAGGCAGGAAAGTCTGTGAGATTCTTGGTTGGTTTTTTTTTTTAACTATTTTTTTTTGTCTTTTCTTTTTTGGTACTGGGGATCGAACCCAGGACGTTGCACTTGATAGGCAAGCGCTTTGCCACTGAGCTACATCCCCAGCCCAAGTCTGTGAGATTCTTATCTTCAGTTAATCATGGAAAAAGATAGAAGTGGAGCCCTGGCTCAAATGGTAGAGTGCTAGCTTTGAGAAAAAGTTGCTCAGGGACAGACAGGGTCTAAGCCCTAAATTCAAGCCTCAGGATTGTCTCCCCTCCCTGCCCCCCCATTCCTCTGATGCCCAGCTAGGAAAGTTGTACTTCAGTTTACAATAACAATAATCAGTTGGACTTTTATGCCCCTGTTGGACGGACATTACAAACATATTCTCACATTTTGGAATCATTGGTACTGCCACTCATTCCCATTCCACATTGATATTTACGGAGTCTTCATAAGTAAGGCATTACTTGAGCAAAACAAGCTCAGGGACAGCACCCAGGTAGAGTTCCAGCACCGGGACTGGCAAAAAAAAAAAAAAAAAAAAACAACACAAAAAAAGTTTAAGGTTGGGCAAGCATGGTGGCCTACTCCTGTAGTACTAGTACTCAGGAGATTAAGGCAAAAGGACCACTTGAGTTTAGGAGTTCAACATCAGTCTGGGCATCACCAAGACCCTGTATCCAAAAAAAAAAAAAGATAATTATTTACTGTTGAAACTGAATTGCCTCAAGTTGTAGCCCAAGCCTCACTGTGTCCCCACACTTAAAATGTCTTGTGCTACCTGGTTGGTTTACTGCTATATTCTGTGTTTGGGAACATAGACTAATCCTTCACTGGTGACCTGAAAGTGTAGTTATTTTTATTGTGTTGTCATGGTAGATGATAATGTTAATTTTTTTATTCCAGATTTGATAATTATTTGGTGATTTTTATGCTTTGGGTATATTTCATTAGTTAACATTTTCTATGAGCCAAATACCAGTGGCTTATGTCTATAATTCTAACTACTCAGGAGGCTGAGATCTGAGGATTGTGGTTTAAAGGTAGCCTGGGCAGGAAAGGTTGTGAGAGGGTTTTTTTTGTTTGTCTTTTTGTTTGTTTTTCTTTTTTGGTCATTTTTGAGGCATGAAATCAGGACGTGGGGGACTGTCCCTCAGCTCTTTTGCTCAAGGATAGAGCCCTACTACTTTGAGACATAGCTCCACTTCTGGTTTTTGAGTGGTTAATGGGAGATAAGAGCCTCAGGGGGACTTTTCTGCCTTGGCTGGCTTCGAACTGGGATCCTGACGAGCTAGGATTACAGGTGTGAACTACTGTTGCCTGGCTCGAAACTTATGTCCAAATAACCACTAGAAAAGCAGAAGTGGCTCTATGGCTCAAAGCAAGAAGATAATAAATTTGAGGCTAGTCTGGACTTTACAGTGAGACCTTATCTCAAAAACAAAAAAAGCCAGTATGGTAACTTATGGCTGTAATTCCAGCTACCCCTGAGCTAGAGCTAGAAGGATTATGGTTTAAGGCCAGTCTAGGCAAAAAGTTAATGAGATCCTATTTCAAGCAAGAATAGTTCAGTGTGTGGATTGGGTGCTTGCCTACAAGTTCAAGGGTCTGAGTACAAACCTTATATTGCCATAAAAAGTACTAGCTATTAGAATAGCTCAATATCTTGTTTGTTAACTAAAGTCACTGAGCTTGAAATATTGAGTATTTTATATTTGTCATATTTTCTTTTTTAGTACCTCACCAGTAATAGATGTGGCAAATATGTGGACACTGGAATCTTAGCATCTGATCTGCAAAGAATGTACAGGTAAAGAAATGCAGCTTGTAGATTTTTTTTTAAAGTTTTTACTTTTCTTTCAATTCTCTACTATTTAAAACTTCCATTCTCTTTAAAGTTGTGGTGGCTAATGGCTGCTTGCATTAGCCCACTATTCCATTATCTTGCAACTCAGTTGTATAAACATTTACAAGCATCTGTGATAGGCAGTGAGCTGTTATTTTCAGTAGAGGGAATGGCTATTTTTTCTTTTTCCTTTTTCTCTTTTCTTTATCTGAGACTGGAACTTGAACTTGGTGTCTGACACGTTTGCTCATTTGCTGGTGCCTAAGCCATGGGGGGTGGGGGGCTACTTTTTTATCTTTAAGTACTTCACAGTCCTGGTAAGTAGGTAGAAACATTGCTATATCACCTCCTTTCCTGTTTAATTAGAATTTTCTCTTTTTTTTTTGTGTATGTGCTGGTTCTAGAGCTTGAATTAGTCAGGGCCTTGCACTCTCACTTTTGGCATTTTGCTAATTAATTAGAAAAGTTGTCATGAACTTTTCTGCTAGCTTGGAACTGAGATCCTCAGAGCTCAGCTTCCTGAGTAGCTAGTTACACAGTTGTGAACCCCCTGTTCCCATGTTCACTAGAATATTAAAACACTTCAGACGTACTGTCACCAAAGCTTTCTGGTACTACCAAGAAATGTGAAGCTGGCCAGCAGTAATCTTAGCTACTTAGAAGGCTGAGATCTGAGGATTATGGTTAGAAGCCAGCCTGGCCTTGTCAGCAGGCATCTCCACTTGAGCTACAACCCCAGCTCTTATTATCTTGGAAATACTTTGTGGTGCCTATTATCCTACTTTCTTACTGACTAGCTTAATCCAGACTTTTTTTTTTTTTTTTTGCCAGTTCTGGGGCTTGGACTCAGGGCCTGAGCACTGTCCCTGGCTTCTTTTTGCTCAAGGCTAGCACTCTGCCACTTGAGCCAGAGTAGCACCTCTGGCCTTTTTTATATATGTGGTGCTGAGGAATTGAACCCAGAGCTTCATGTATAGGAGGCAACCACTTTTGCCACTAGGCCATATTTCCAGTCCAGATTCTAGCACCCTACCACATGAGCCACTGCACCACTTCTGGCTTTTTCTGAGTAGTTTATTCAAGATAAGAGTCTCTTTACTGCCTGGGCTGGTTTCAAACTGCAGTCTTTAGATCTTAGCCTCCTGTGTAGCTAGGATTACAGGCATGAGCCACTGGTGCCTGGCCATGATGAATTTTTGTATTGAAGTCTTCACTATTAATTTTCAAATGATATTGCTGAAAAAATGATCTAAAAAGAAAAGTAAAGAGGCAAAATGTTAACAATTTGAGAATATAAACAATGTATTGCATTATTTTATTATGTGTACTTATTGTACTTTCTTTTTAAGCATTTCAGTAAATTTCAAGATAAACATTCAAAGAAAAAGAATTAGGCTCATGCCTGTAATCCTAGCTACTCTAAGGCTGAGATCTGAGGATTTGGTTCAAAGTCTGCCTTGGCAGGAAAGTCTATGAGACTCTTATCTCCAATTATCTCCATCTGAAAGCTAGAAGTGACACTATGGCTCAAAGTGATAGATGCTAGCCTTGAGCAAAGGAGCTCAAGGGCAGTGCCCAGACCCTGAGTTCAAATCCCACAACTACCACCCACCCCACCCCCACCCCCCCCAACAAAAAGAAAGAAAAAGAATTAGATAGGGCCTGGGAATGTGCCTTAGTGGTAGAGTGCTTGCCTAGCATACATGAAGCCCTGGGTCCACTTCCTCAATACCACATACACAGAAAAAGCCAGAAGAGATGCTATGGCTCAAGTGGTAGAGTGCTAGCCTTGAGCAAATGAAGCTCAATGACAGTGCCTAGGCTCTGGAGTTCAAACCCCAAGACTTGGGGGAAAAAAAGAATTAGAAGAGGAAAAGAGGGCTGGGAACATGGCCTAGTGGCAAGAGTGCTTGCTTCGTATACATAAAGCCCTGGTTCAATTCCCCAGCACCACATATATAGAAAATGGCCAGAAGTGGCGCTGTGGCTCAAGTGGCAGAGTGCTAGCCTTGAGCAAAAAGAAGCCAGGGACAGTGCTCAGGCCCTGAGTCCAAGGTCCAGGACTGGCAAAAAGAAAAAAGAAGAGGAAAAGAATTTGAAAAAAAAATTGAAAAAAGTCATAGTTAAAATGTAAGTTTAGGGCTAGGGATGTGGCTTAGTGGTAGAGTGCTTGTCTAGCATGCATGAAGCCCTGGATTTGATTCCTTAGTACCACAAAACAGAAAAAGCCAGAAATGGCTCTGTGGCTCAAGTGGTAAAGTGCTGCTAGCCTGGAGCATAAAAAGAGAGATAGTGCCCAGGTCCTGAGTTCAAGCCCCAGGACGGGAAAAAAAATAGGCCAGTGTGAACAGTAATATAATTAGATATTTATGCAAATTGATGTGGTCTATTTAAATGGAAGTTAATGGAAAACTATTAGTGGGGGTCAGTGTTCTAAAATTTGTTTGTTTTTTTTTTTCAGTATAGACTATGGCCGTCGAAAAAGAAATGCTTTTAGGATTCAGGTAGAAAAAGGTGAGTCTTTTGGGCTGGGAATATGGCCTAGTGGTAGAGTGCTTGCCTCCGGTTTTTTTTTTTTTTTTTTTTTTTTTTTTGCCAGTCCTGGGGCTTGGCCTCAGGGCCTGAGCACTGTCCCTGGCTTCTTTTTGCTCAAGGCTAGCACTCTGCCACTTGAGCCACAGTGCCACTTCTGGCCATTTTCTGTATATGTGGTGCTTGGGAATTGAACCCAGGTCCTCATGTATACAAGGCAAGCACTCTTGCCACTAGGTCATATCCCCAGCCCCAAGTGCTTGCCTCTTATACATGAAGCCCTGGGTTCTATTCCTCCATACCACATATATAGAAAAAGCCTCCTACACATGAAGCTCTCAGTTCAATTCCCCAGCACCACATATATGGAAAACGGCCAGAAGGGGCACTGTGGCTCAGGTGGCAGAGTGCTAGCCTTGAGCGGGAAGAAGCCAGGGACAGTGCTCAGGCCCCGAGTCCAAGGCCCAGGACTGGCCAAAAAAAAAGAAAAAGCCAGAAGGGGTGCTGTGGCTGAAGTGGTAGAGTGCTAGCCTTGAGCAAAAAGAAGCCAGGGGCAGTGCTCAGGACTTGAGTTCAAGCCCCTGGACTGGTGGAGAAAAAAAAGAAAAGAAAAAGGTGAGTCTTAATGTTAAAGTTGAATTATTAGTAATTATAGAAAGAACAACCTGAGCAGATTACCTTTTCATTTTGTTTTATTTCAGTGTTCAGTATAATTAGTAGTGAGAAAGAACTTAAGAATCTAACAGAACTGGAAGATGCACACTTGGCAAAAAGATCGAGACAAGATGAAGAGGATAATGAGTTAGTATTACAAGAATGTTGTTTTTCCCTAAGATGTTACATTCATACTTGTAATACTTTCAGTGGTTCTTCCTTGTCAGCAAGAACCTAAGTAATTTATAACCTATGTCCACACCTTTTCTTCCTGCAATATATATATATATTTTTTTTCTGTTGTTGTTGTTCTTGTTGTTAGTTCTAGGACTTGAACTCCAGGCCTGGATGTTGTCCCTGAGTCTTCAGCTCAAGGATAGTGCCCTACCACTGGAGCCATAGCACTGCTTCTGGTTTTCTGATGGTTGATTGGAAATAAGAGTTTCATGGACTTCCTGCCTGGACTGGCTTTTGAACTACAATCCTCAGATCTCAGAGGCCTCCTGAGTAGCTAGGATTATACCAGCCAGTAGCAGAGTTTTATAAACTATTAGGTACCAACTTTGAGTTATAATGAATTCAGATAGTTTCAGTTTGAATCTGGCTGCCAGTTGCTTATACCTATAATTCTGTATACTCAGAAGGCTGAGATTGGAGAGTTGCAGTTTGAAGCTAGCCTGGGAAGGAAAGTTTAAGAGACTCTGGTCTACAGTTGATCAGCAAAAAGCTGGTAGTAGAGTTTTGGGTCATGTGGCAGCGTACCAGTGGCTTTGAATCATAAAGCTAAGGAACAGTGTCCTACCCTGAGTTCAATCCCTGGTACCAGCACACACTCAAAAAATAAGGTCTTAGTCTATAGTTTTTTTGTTAGGCTTTATGGCATGTTATATGAGACTTTTTTTTTTTAACCTTAATCCTTGGATCTAATGGGAATTTGTATTTTACTTCCCCTTACTGCTCAGTTTAGGTACCTAACTGCAGTCCCCCCTTCCCCAGCAAGGCAAAGTTTACTTCTGTAGAAGTTTGTACCATAAGCCAAAAATCTGGCAAGCAAGCACATAGCAGGCAAGCTGCTCCCTACTTGCTTGAATTGGCCAAGCTGAGGTTTACAATCTGCTCCAGATTGGCTAGTTTGAAGAGGGTAGGACATATTTATATAAAGTGCCCATTAAAAGACTTTGAGATAAGATTAACTGCACAAGCAATCTCAAAACGTACTTATACCTATGCTATTTTCTTTAACAATCCATGTCCTGATTCCATTGTGAAAAAATCATAACTGCAGCTTTTTAAGTATTTATGTAGTAGAAGTTTGCAAACATTCATTTAACCTTTTTTTTTTTTTTTGCCAGTCCTGGGGCTTGTACTCTCCTGAGCACTGTCCCTGGCTTCTTTTTGCTCAAGAGAGGCTAGCACGCTACCACTTGAGCCATAGCAGCACTTTCAGCTTTTTCTATATATGTGGTGCTGAGGAATCAAACCCGGGGCTTTCTGTATGGGAGGCAAGCACTCTATCACTAGGCCACATTCCTAGCCCTCGTTTAATCTTTTAATAGCCCTATGAGAAAGACATTTTATGGATAAGGAAGTTGAAACTCAGAAGACAATAATTATAATCTTCTTACTGGTTAAGCTGGATTTTTAAATTCATCCTCTAATTTCAAATCTTGGACTCTTAATCACTGTTGGATTTTGCTTTAGTGTAATATATTTATTTGGTTGGGGTAGTAATTTTTTAGGACATAGGGCAAAAACATTTAAAATGTTTTCCCTCTTTTTACTGAGGTATTCTGAAAGCTATTCTGATGATAGTTCCAATGTGGAAGGTCACCCAGATCCACAGGTAAGGCAATATTTAATGGTCCCACTTTGTATATATGTATATATATGTGTGTATATATATATATATATATATTTTTTTTTTTGCCAGTCTTGGGTCTTGAACTCAGGGCCTGACTACTGTCCCTGGCTTCTTTTTGCTCAAGGCTAGCACTCTACCACTTGAACCACAGTGCCACTTCTGGCTTTTTCTATATATGTGGTGCTAAGGATTTGAACCCAAGGTTTCATGTATGCGAAGCAAGTACTCTACCACTAGGCCATATTCCCAGCCCCCCACTTTGATTAAAAAAATAAAATAAAATCATTGTGATCCTTCTTAGGAAAAAGTAACTAATAAACAGAGTGAGAAACATTGGCCTTGTTTGTCAATAAATAATTGAATGCTTCTATGTACAGTGTTGATAATTTCATTGTGTTCTGCAGGGAAAAGAAAGGAAAGAACAGTTAAAAGGGCAGAGAGGAATAGAAAGGGATTACTAGTAAAAATGAAGAAAAGGATGTATTTTCTGCCAAGGAGTTGTCATTACTTATGATTAGGCTTGATTAGTGAGCTGTGGCAATACTATATATATATATATATATACATATATATTTGTGTGTGTGTGTGTGTGTCAAGTTACATATATAACTTGCAGTCCATTTTACTCTTTCAGTAAAATAAGTTTTGAATTTAACAAAGAAATGATAATTATATTGGATCCAGCTTTGAATTGATTGTGTACTAGTAACTCAGACTATCAGTCCAGTTTTATACTTTGTCTTACTGTGAACATTTGTATAGTCTATCAGTAATGTGAGAGAAATTGCTGAAAGCAAGATCTACAAAATGTATTAGTACCAGTAATTGAACTTTTCATGAATTTCTTGTAATTTATGCTAAAATCATTTTTTCTGTCAGTCATCCAATCACATGAACAGTTCCCTGCTGTCTTTATATCGGAAAGGAAATCTCGATTCTGTTTCAAATACTCTGGAGCTGGAGCACAAAGCAACTACCACTTTAACACCACAAATAACTTCTAAAACTGATTACAATTCTTTGAAGACCCCTGCCAGAGAATCTGAGAAAGGATGGTTTATTGACAAAGTTGCAGATGGAAAGAAAGACTTTTCCTTGCATGCCTCAGATGAGAAAAATATTTATAAGAAGTCAATGTCTGATATACAGGTATTTTATCCCAGTCAGAAGACATTACAGTCTTTTTATTCAGTATAAATATCAAGCAAATACTTGGATTTTGTAAAAACTATTGGAACTTTCAAATAGCAGTTTTTTTGTTTTTTTTTTTAAATAACAGTTTCAGAGGTTTTGGTTCCACTGAGTCTAGGCCTGTACTGAAGCAGAGCATCTTGGTAGAATGACATAGTAGAGGTGCTCACATTATGGAGCCAAAAAGCAGAGAGAGTGCCAGGAAAGGACCAGAGTCCCAAAATACCCTTTGAGAGTATGTCCCCTCCTACCAGTGATGTACTTCCTGTGTGAAACACCAATAATGAGAAGACTCAGCAAGAAATAAAAGGTGGTTTTAGTGTCCTAAATTGCAGAACTATAAGTTCTGGAAAGAGGGCTGGGAATATGGCCTAGTGGTAGAGTGCTGGCCTCATATGCATAAAGCCCTGGGTTTGATTCCTCAGCACCACATATATAGAAAAGGCCAGAAGTGGCACTGTGGCTCTAGTGGCCAAGTGCTAGCCTTGAGCAAAAAGAAGCCAGGAACAGTGCTCAGGCATGCCCCAGGACTGGCAACAAAAACAAAACAAAGTTCTGGAAAGAGACAGACAAATGAAGGACTCAGAAACAACTGGTTATAGAAACCTACATGGTTGGAGATAACAGTATTCTTGGAATGTGAGGAAGATAGTAAATTTTTTTTTTTTGCCAGTCATGGGGCTTGAACTCACTTCTGGCTTTTTCTATATATGTGGTGCTGAGGAATTGAACCCAGTGCTTCATGTATACAAGGCAAGCGCTCTATCACTAGGGCATATTCCCAGCCCTGGAAGATAGTAAATCTCATCTGGAAAAGCCTAGAAAGGAATTTTTCAAATGTTAAGTTTTAAACCTAGCTTTAAGGATTTGTGAAAGAAGGATATCTCTAGCAGATAGCATTTTTGAGAAAAGAGGTTAGAAGTAGTTAATAGGTGAAAGTGCTACAGAGGAATGATTTTTTTTTAAGATAATGTCTATCTTTATAAAATATCTATTGATATTGTAATTTTATGTATGACATGTTTAAACTTTATTTTTAGGCTTCAAAAGATTCTTCTGTTATGGAGACTGATAAAAAAAGGAAAAGCAGGTTGAAGGTCAAAGGAATCAAAAGAAAAAAAGAGGATCCTCAGGAAGTAGATGACGAGATAATAGCCGCCTTACAAAAAAAAGGTGAGATGCTGTTCTTTTTTAAAAATCTTTTTAAATATTGTCATTGTAAAGGTGATGTACAGAATGTTTAGTGTTTCATAAGTCAGGTAATAAGCACATCTCTTTTTGGACATTGACTCCCCTTCTGTCGCTATCTCCCAGTTTTTCCCTCTCGTCTCCTCCCATAAGTAGTATAGTTCATTTTCAACATAGAGTCAACTGAGTATCACTGCTGCATTTGTTTGCCGTTTGTCTCTCTATTTTTGTGCCCTCCTCACCCTCCCAAATACAGATAAACAGACAACAAAAAGATGAAAAAAAATCTCTTGGTTTCATTTCCTGGAGTTCATTTCAACAAATATTATTTAATGATCAGAGGCACATAGGGATTGCACATTTGTTTTCCTCCTTGAGGAGTATCCTCCTTTAGACTCATTGTCTATGAATACCTAGAGTCTGGTATAATTTATCATGTATTTTACATTTAGCTTCCACCTATGCGAGAAGACATGGACCTTTTGTCTCTGAGCTTGGCTTGCCTCACTTAACATTTTTTCTAGGTCCGTCCATTTCCTTGCAAATGACATTATACTGTTCTTTCTACTGGCTGTATAAAATTCCATTGTCTATCAGTACCACATTTTTTGTAATCGACCCATTTGTTGTAAGGCATCTAGGCTGTTTCTATAACTTTGTTATTGTGAACAGTACAGCAGTGAATGTGGATGTACAAGTGTCTTTATAGTATTCTGGCTTGTGATGTTCTAGATAGATGCCCCAGGAGCTTGAACATGGTTCCTGGCTGTTTTTTGCTAGCACTCTACCACTTGAACCACAGCTCCACTTCCGGCCTTTTCTGTTTATGTAGTGCTAAGGAATCAAACCCAGGGCTTTGTGCATGCTAAGCAAGCACTCTACCACTAAGCCACATTCCTAGCCCTATGTTTAGGCTTTTTGAGGAACTTGCAGACTGCTGTCCAGCCTAGTTGTACTGGTTTGCATTCCTACCAACAATGCAACAGGGTTCCTTTTTCCCCACATCCCCATCAGCATTTGTTGTTCTAATTCACAATGTTGGCCAATCTAACTTGGATGAGATGGAATTTCAGTTATTTTGATTTGCATTTCCTTTGTAGCCAGAGATGTTGAGCATTTCCTCATGTTTTTTTTGCCATTCTTACCTCTTCTGTAAAGTCTTTTAGCTCCTTTGCTCATTTGAGATAAAGGTGGTGATTGTACTTGCTTTAGAGAGGCTTCATTCTCTATATAGTGGTTCTCCTCAGGTCCTTCATTGTGCAAACACATGTACTGGAAATACTTCAATATCTAAAGGACATTTAATTATGAGTTTATACTGTATCACTAATTTTTTCATCTTTCTATCTCTTCTCTACCAGCTAAAGCCAGGGTTCTGGAATTACAGATCTCCAATGTGAAGTTTGAAGATGTTGGAGGCAATGATACAACATTAAAAGTTAGTTCAAATTCATATATATATGTACACACACACACAAACACATGCACGCACATACTTTCTTTCTTTTGGGTCAGTCATGGGCCTTGAACTCTGGGCCTGGATGCTGTCCCTGAGCTTTTTTCAGCACAAGGCTAGTGCTCTACCACTTGGAGCCACAGCACCACTTCTGGCTTTCTGGTGGTTAATTGGAAATATGAATCTCATGGACTTTCCTGCCCAGGCTGGCTTTGAACCCGGATCCTCAGATCTCAGCCTCCTGCGTAGCTAGTATTACAGGTGTGAGTCAGTGGTACCCGCCTTCAAATTCGTGTTTTAATGGGCATATTGCTAGTCACTTACATAGACAAAGCTTATGTTTTTTTCTAATACAAAGTGGTATGGAAAGAGACTGAGAAAATCTGACATGTACCATTCAAGGTATTGAGAGATAAAGGAGTACACTTTTCTTACTTTCTCATCTTATGAATTACAGTATCCATAGGAATATGTTTTATAAGCTACGTTGTTCTAATAGTACTATAATAATGGTCACTGTTGGTTTTAGTGTTTATTTTAGTTACTTTTTTTGCTGGTCCTGGGGCTTGAACTCAGGGCCTGGGCACTGTCCTGTGGTCAAGGCTAGCACTCTACAACTTGAGCCACAGTGCCACTTCCGGCTTTTTGTGTTTATGTGGTTCTGAAGAATTGAACCCAGGGCTCGTGCATGCTGGGCAAGCACTCTACCACTAAGCCACATTCCCAGCCCCACTTTTCAATATTTTTAAAGTAGATATTTTTAGTTTGGTAAAGAGAAGCACAATGATTAATGATAAACTTCCACGGTAAGGAACCAGAGCTTGGATTCAAACTCAATTCTAGCCTAAAGCCTGTTCTCTTACTTTGATTTTGCAAAAATAATTTTCCAGGCTGGGAATGTGGCTTAGTGGTAGAGTGCTTGCCTAGTATGCATGAAGCCCTGGGTTTGATTCCTCAGCACCACATAAACAGGAAAAGCTGGAAGTGGCTCTGTGGCTCAAGTGGTAGATTGCTAGCCAGAGGAAAAAGAAGCCAGGGACAGTGCTCAGGCTCAAGCCCTAGGACTGGTAAGGGGGCGGGGGAGGGGTGTGTGGAAGAAAAAAAAATTCCATTCTTTCTGTCTTGGGATGAGGAGACATTTCTTATGCTTATATCCTGCTAGGAAGTCTGCAAGATACTTATTCATATGCGTCACCCAGAAGTTTACCACCACCTGGGCGTTGTGCCCCCTCGTGGAGTTCTCCTTCATGGGCCACCAGGCTGTGGGAAGACGTTACTGGCACATGCAATTGCTGGGGTGAGGCTTTCTGATACTTTTTCTGTTGCTACTACTTTTGTTCTTTTGGTCTTAGGTCAACTTAAACCACATCTGACATCTCTTAGGAAGCGAATATAGTCAGTAAGAAATGAAACTTCTCTTTTATTATTATTTAAGCAGGGTCTTTGTAGCCCTGATGGCCCAGAACTCACTATGTAGCCCAGGAGGGCTTGCTTCTAATCCTCAGCCTTCCAAGTACAAGGATCAGAGGTTTGTACCACCACACCTAGCTTTTTTTTTTTTTTTTTTTCCCTTTTCTTTTTTGGTCAGTTGTGGGGCTTGAACTCAGGGCCTGGGTGCTGTCTGAGAGCTTTTTCTCTCCAGGCCAACATTCTACCACTTTGTGCCACAGCACCACTTCTGGTTTTCTGGTGGTTAATTGGAGACTTTCCTGCCCAGGCTGTCTTTGAACTGCGATTCTCAAATTCAGCCTCCTGAGTAGCTAGGATTACAGACATGAACCACCAGGTGCCTGGCCCAGCTTTCTTCTTTATCTCATTTACGTGCTATTTGTGGGACTTTTTTCCCCAGTGCATGATAAGGTTGGGTGGGAAGCAAAATAGTATAGCTGTAAACAACCCTTTTTAAACATAGAGATTATATGTTAGTCTCTTCCCCTTTACACATAGTTCTTTTTTTATTTTTTGTTTTTGCTGAGCCTGGGCCTTGAACTCTGGGCCTAGGTGCTGTTCCTACTCTTTTTGCTCAAGGCTAGCACTCTGCCACAAGCATGAGCCACTGGCACCCAGCTTCAAGTGTAGTTTTAATGTGATAAAATAATATTAAAAGTCATTCATATGAACAAATGCAATATAGTGACATCTTCAAAGAGAAAACAAGTAGCAAGTGTCCACTTAATTTGTTTGCATAAATGTGTTGCATAGTTTTTTAAATAGTGTTATTGTACCCACAACCAAGATGAACTTTCTTGGGGGGGGAGATTGATTGGTTGTTTGTTTGTTTTTTTGTTGTGATTTTTGTGCTAATCCCAGGGCTTGAACTCACTTCCTGGGTATTGTCCCTGAGCTCTTTTGCTCAAGGTTACCACTCTACCTTTTGCAGCTCTACTTTTGGATTTGGGTGGTTAATGTGGAGATAAAAATCTTAGGAACTTTCCTGTCTGGGCTGTCTTCCAGCCCACTGTCCTCAGATCTCAGCCTCAGGAGTAGTTAGGATGACAAGTGTGAGGCACTGGTGCCTGGTGAGATCAGTCACTTAAAAAAATGTAATTATTTTGGGAAGTTTGGGTAAGAAGGTGGTAGGGAGGTTAAAATTTGAATAGTTGGGCTGGGAATATAGCCTAGTGGTAAGAGTGCTTGCCTTGTATACATGAAGCCCTGGGTTCGATTCCTTAGCACCAAATATATAGAAACGGCCAGAAGTGGCGCTGTGGCTCAAGTGGCAGAGTGCTAGCCTTGAGCAAAAAGAAGCCAGGGACAGTGCTCAGGCCCTGAGTTCAAGGCCCAGGACTGGCCAAAAAAAATTTTTTTTTTGAATAGTTGGTTGTTCTTTTATGTATTTGTGCACAGGAACTTGACCTGCCAATTTTGAAAGTGGCTGCTCCGGAGATTGTGTCAGGAGTTTCTGGAGAATCTGAGCAAAAGCTGAGAGACTTATTTGAACAAGCTCTGGTGAGTCAGCTAATGGCTAATGTCAAATTTCCAGATGTTGTAGGCTTGTATTAAAGATGTTATTTTCTCATGTCAGAATTACCTCATTCATTGTCCATTCTGCCGGGCTCGGGTCGCCTCCCCTGGCGCGGGGGTTCAGGCTCTACTCTACTCTAATCGCTCCCTTTCTCACCCTCTCCCCTGGTCACCTGACCCGCAGGTAAGGCCAGAGTGGAGTGGGGGGCTCAGGAAAGACCTCAGGTGCACGCAGCCATACGAGATTGCTTTATCTCCCTCCTTACCCGTGAAGAAAGCCAGGCGTATGCGGATCTCAGAGACGCTTCAAGAGCAAATCTGATTTAATAAGGGAGTGGCTAGCGGTTGATATAGTAGGGGTGACGAGAAAAGGGGTGATCGATCAGAGAGCTGGCTATAGGCTGGTGAGCTTGTCATAGGACCCCCTCATGAGCTAACGTCACTTGCTTAGCACCACCCCAGGGGGAAAGCCCGCGAGAAAGTTGGGGGGCTGGTTGCAAAGCCAGTTCTTCTGGTTCTGGACCCAGAGAATTGTGGCCTGCTTCCACATTCCCCCAGGGCTGGGGGAAGGGCAGCGTCTCAGGAGCGCTCTCCATTGCCCTTCCCCCTCAAGGCTAAAGCTGAACCCCAACACATTCTTTTGTAAGCATGGCAATTTTCTATGTATGGTGATAAATATTAAAACATTTAATGATGCAAACTATCAAATTTAATGAGAAAATGGTGCTGTGGCTCGAGTGGTAGAATGCTAGCCTTGCATACAGAAAGGCTCAGAGATAGCACCCAGGCTTTGAGTTCAAGCCCTAGGCCTGGCAAAAAAATAAAAAAAGATAATGAGACGTTCAGGCTGTTAAGTAGCTCATAATACTTTATCGCTTTTACTTTCCTTAGCTTAAGTTTATTCAAACAACTTAACAACATGAAAAATGATGTATTTAGTATTATTTCATTATGAATGCAGCCAAACAAATACCTGGACAAATTCTATTCGTATAATTGAAGCTGAGAAAAAGTTCTCTGATCAGTTATAAATGTAATTTTATATCAATTATAGATTGTATTATTAAAATTTAGAAGATAACATTTGTGTTAAGATTATAGTTGGCATGGGTGGCTTGTTCCTGTAATCCTAGCTACTCAGAAGGCTGAGATCTGAGAATCACCCAGGCAAGAAAGTCTATGAGACTCATCTCCATTTGACCACCAAAAAGTGGAAAAAAGGAGCTGTGGAGAAATGGAGCTGTGGCTCAGTTGGTAGAGCACTAACTTTGAGCACCAAAAGCTCAGGGACAGCGTCCAGGCCCTGAATTCAAGCCTGTAGACTGGCACAAAAATAAAAATTATCTTCAGCTTAGTACGGTGGTTAAATGTCTATACTTTCAGTGAAAAAGATAGGCTCAAATTTTGTGTAATATTGGATAAAACACTTAATCTTTCTACCCTTTGTTTCCTACTTATAAAACTAGGGTAATAATAATACCCAAATCTGTTAGAATTAAGTTAGTTTTGAGATTTTACTTTTCAGGTGAGGTTTGGCCTATGTTGCTCAGTGTATCCTACTGGCCGAACCATCCTCATCTTTAGTACTTCTGGTGTATGTCACTGTCCCTCTGGAAAAAAAAATTCTGAAAAAAATCTTCAGTGATTTGCACCCAGAAAGAGCACTGAATATTAGTTAGGCCAATTCTGTACACTTGAGCAGTGATGAAAAAAAGGGCTGGTGCTATGACTTGAGTAGTAAAGTGCTTGCCTAGCAAGTACAATTCCCTGGGTTCAAATCCCAGGACTAAGGCTAGATGTGGTGGCTTATGCCTGTAATTCTAGTTACTTAGAAGGTAAAGGTAGAGAAGATTTTGAAGCTAACCTGGTCCAGAAGTTGGTGAGAAACCATCTTAGCCAATAAAAAGCTCAGTGTAGTGTGACCTATAGCTGTCATCACAGTTCCTCAAGGAGCCTAAATATGAGCCCAGGTTGACTGGGGCATAAAACAGGAGAGACTGTTGGAAAAATGACTATAGCAAACTGGTCTGGGAGTGAGGCTCAAGTGGTTGAGCTCCTGTCTAGAAATGCCCTCGGTTTAAACTCCAGTACTACCAAAAGAAATTCCTGAATAACCTCCCACTCCCCAAAAATATCACTACACAAAAAAAGTGATGTATCTACAGCATATAGTGACTTAATGAACATGTCTAATACAGCTACTAGAAGTTGATGTGAAATGAAGAGAAAATGAAGAGAAATTTTATTTTATATATTTTTTTCTTCCTTCTTTTGGAGGGGGTGACCGTGGCGGGGGGGTGGTCTGTTGTGGGATTTGAAATCAGGGTCTGGGTTCTGTCTCTGTGCTTTGTCACTCAAGGCTAGAACCACAGTTCACTTCATCTTTTTTGGTACTTCAGAGTCTCATGGACTTTCCTGCCTGGGCTGGCTTTGAACTGTGATCTTCATCTCAGCCTCCTGCATATTTAGGATTACAGGTGTGAGCTACTGGCACCCAGCTCCTATCTGTAGTTTTAATGAAGCATGTTGATTCTCTTAAGATATAACAGTCAGAAGTAACATAATGTGAACTGCCTTCCTCATGGTTATATTTTGGTGAATGATCTTTGAATTTAAAATTCTAATATGTAGGGCTGGGAATATGGCCTAGTGGCAAGAGTGCTCGCCTCGTATACATGAAGCCCTGCGTTCGATTTCCCAGCACTACATATATAGAAAACGGCCAGAAGTGGTGCTGTGGCTCAAGTGGCAGAATGCTAGCCTTGAGCAAAAAAGAAGCCAGGGACAGTACTCAGGCCCTGAGTTTAAGGCCCAGGACTGGCCAAAAAATAAAAATAAAAATTCTTAAGTGTATACATACACACAAATACACACACTTAGTTATGCATTGGTAGAGAATGTATTTATAGTTGTTATTTGATATTTTTTTTCTAGTCAAATGCACCCTGTATTATTTTCTTTGATGAAATTGATGCTATTACCCCCAAAAGAGAAGTTGCTTCAAAAGATATGGAACGAAGAATTGTAGCCCAGCTCCTAACCTGCATGGATGGTTAGTTTCAAGTGTACATTTCTTAAAATAGTGTAAATTATTATGAGTATATAAAATCTTCAAACAGCAAATCTCATCTTTGTTATAAAAGATTGTTAATATTAAAAATTTAATATTAAAATATTATCTTGTAATTATCTTTAATTACATGTATACTAATGGTTTGTTTTTTATAGTTCTGGAATTTTACCCTTTAAGAGTATATGTCTTGGTTGGGAATATGGCCTAGTGGTAAAGTGCTTGCCTCGTATACATGAAGCCCTGGGTTTGATTCCTCAGCACTACATACATAGAAAAAAGCTAGAAGTGGTACTGTGGCTCAAGAGGTAGAGTGCTAGTCTTGAGCAAAAAGAAGCCAGGGACAGTGCTCAGGCCCTGAGTCCACACCCCAGGACTGGCAACAAAAACAAAACAAATGAAGAGTATATGTCTTGCAAGTTTTGTGTTTTTTTTCTTGGTTGGCCTTGGGGTTTCAACTCTGGGCCTGGGTGCTGTCCCTGAACTCTTCAGCTCATGACTAGCACTCTACCACTTGAGCCACAGCGCCACTTCCCGTTTTCTCTTGGTTAATTGGAGATAAGAGTTTCAGAGACTTTCCTGCCTGGGCTGGCTTTGAACTATGATCCTCATATCTCAGCCTCCTGAGTAGCTAGGATTACAGGTTTGAGCCACCAGGGCCTGGAACCATAATGGTCTTGAGAAAAATTTGAAGGAATAAAAATCACCTTGAATGTTTGGAAATAGCATGTGTTTTAGAAATAGCACATTGAGTAAATGTTACTAAGTAATTGTATAAAGAGGTTAAAAATTCTCTAATCAGGTAATGAATAAAATATTTCTTGATCAATGTCTCACATTCTCTCTCATTTTCCTCTCTCCCATCCTTGCTTGAAGCACTTTCTAATTTTCTTTTTTTTTGAATCAGTCACAGGCTTGAACTCAGGGCCTAGGGGCTGTCCCTGAGCTTTTTCATTCAAGGCTAGTGTTCTAGCACTTTGAGCCACAGCTCCACTTCTGGTTTTCTGGTGGTTAATTAAAGAGTCTCATGGCTTTCCTTCCTGGGCTGGCCTTGAACCATAATCCTTAAATCTCAGCCTCTTGAGTAACTAGGGTACAGTCATAGACTTGAGCCACCTGCACCTGGGATCATCCCGTTTCCCCCAGGCTTTTACTCAGGGCCTGGGGCCTGTCCCTGAGCTTTTATGCTAAAGGCTAGTGCTCCACCACTTTGAGCCCTAATAATAGTTAATGATGCTATTTTTTTTTTTTACTAAAACTTGAAATCCTTTTATGACTGCCTACTCACTATAGAATGTTCTATATAAACTCTTGATGATTTATTCAGCATCTTATTACATTTCTTAATTTCTGTGAGGAACATAATCTCAGACCCACCTGTTCAGTTTTGATTCTGTGGAGAGAAATAATACTTAGCAAAAATAACTTTAAGCCCCGTGTTCAGTTCATTCCTAAAAGTCTTATCTCTAGAGTAAGCTATAGCAGCTTTGACTCTTCTGTACCTCATCTCAGATTTTTTTCACTGTTTTTGAAACAATATTGCTCTTGTCCCTAGACTTTGTTCTTGGAGTTCTCACCTTCCCTAGATGTGTCATCTCCGTGTGAAACCTCATTAATTTTTGCCTGTGTATATTAAAGCTATATTTGCCAGTTAGAATTGTCTGAAATGGTATCAAACCTTTCCTTATTCCTCTTTTGAAACCAGTAATATTGTTACTGGACAAATAGTTTTTGACTACAGAGCAGTCTGTTAAATATCAGAAGAGAATAGTAGCAGGATACCCTAAAGGTAAAATAGTCCCTGGGGCAGGCTCTCTGGGGCTTATATCCAGGTTTGCCCTTTCTGAGACTATCACATGAAGTAGAGGGATGAAGGCCAGACATGTGCACTTGCTTATCATGCTTCTTCATATATTGCATTCTCACTAGCATTTTTTCTTTCTATTGTAGCGGCAGTATGATTTGAATTCTGTCCTTACTCTTGCTAGCCAAGTGTCAAGTACGCTACTTTTTGAACCATACCCCTAGACCATAACCATTTATTTGTTTGTTTGTTTATTGATTGATTAATTGCCAGTTCTGGGGCTTAGACTCAGGGGCTGAGCACTGTCCGTGGCTTCTTTTTGCTCAAGGCTGGCACTCTACCACTTGAGACACAGTCATACTTTTGGCTTTCTCTGTATATATGGTGCTGAGGAATTGAACTAGGGCTTCATGCATGCTAGTCAAGCACTCTACTGCAAAGCCAGATTCCTAGCCCCTCATAAGCATTTTAAATCTTCACACAGTGTTGTTAAGTTTCACTATAAGAATGAAACAAGGGTTATTATTGGGCAGGAGTCTTATGTGCTGACTGTAATTTATGGGATGTTTTGAATCTCCCTTAAAGTAGAATAGAAGCACAGATGTGAAGTATCTAAAGTTCATTCTTTTTCTTTATGCTTTGGAGCTGATGATTGCCACATCTGTAGTGGGAGTCAGAACAGCTAAGGTCAGAACAGGTACACTTGTGGTTTTATCTTTTTGCTTAGGCCATGTCAGTTTTTCTTGCTATCACTTCCCTTTGCCTTACTGTACTGCTTTGTTGCTTTGTTTATCCTAACTATAATTAGGCTTTTTTTTTTTTTTGGCCAGTCTTGGGGCTTGGACTCAGGGCCTGAGCACTGTCCCTGGCTTCTTTTTGCTCAAGGCTAGCACTCTGCCTCTTGAGCCACAGCGCCACTTCTGGCCATTTTCTGTATATGTGGTGCTGAGGAGTCGAACTCAGGGCTTCATGTATATGAGGCAAACACTTTTGCCACTAGGCCATATCCCCAGCCCCTATGATTAGGCTTTATAAAACTTGTTTTCTTCATTATATACTTACATCTCAACAATTTTGAATTACTGACAAAAAGTTAATCCTTTATCTTCATATTTTAGACATTTGATAAATGTATAATAAATACAAGATGCATTATATATAAATCTTTTAAAATGTGTAATCTTTTCTCTGTAACAATTAAATGATTTGTGTAAGAATTATGCCCAGATATGTCAGATATCTTAACAGTTTCCTGTGCTTGGCTTTTACTAGATCTGAATAATATGGCACCTACAGTTCGTGTCCTAGTCATTGGAGCTACTAACCGGCCAGACTCATTAGATCCTGCTTTGAGACGTGCAGGAAGGTTTGACAGAGAAATATGCCTAGGTATCCCAGATGAAACATCTAGGGAAAGGTATACTCAGTCTGTCTGTCTAGTTATCATTATGAAGTAGTTGTACATAGAGGTTACAGTTTCGTAGGTTAGATTATGAATGCGTAGTTTCATAGGTTATGTCATGAATGCATCTTAATTAATTTCACCCCTTCCATCATTGTCCCCCATTTCCTCCCACTCCCATTTCTACACTTACGTTACATAGTTCAGGTTTTTTTTTTTTTTTTGGCCAGTCCCAGGCCTTGGACTCAGGGCCTAAGCACTGTCCCTGGCTTCTTTTTGCTCAAGGCTAGCACTCTGCCACTTGAGCCACAGCGCCCCTTCTGGCTGTTTTCTATATATGTTATGCTGAGGAATCGAACCCAGGGCTTCATGTATACAAGGCAAGCACTCTTGCCACTAGGCCATATTCCCAGCCCCGTAGTTCAGTTTTATGACTTTCTTTTTTTTTTTGCCAGTCCTGGGCCTTGAACTCAGGGCCTGAACACTGTTCCTAGCTTCCCTTTGCTTACACTCTACCACTTGAGCCACAGCACCACCTCTGGCTTTTTCTGTATATGTGGTGATGAGGAATTGAACCCAGGGCTTCACGTATATGAGGCAAACTACCACTATGCCATATTCCCAGCCCCCTCAGTTTTATTTATTTATTTTTGGCTTTTCTTTTTTGGTACTGGGTATTGAAACCAGGAAATTGGACTTGTTAGGCAATTACTTTGCCACTATCCCATCTCAGTAGTTCAGGTTTTTTTTTTCCCCCCCTTAAGGCTAGCACTCCACCACAGCACCACCCCAGCCTTTTTCTGATTATGTGGTGCTGAGGAATCGAACCCAGGGCTTCTTTTGTGCTAGGCATGCACTCTACTTCTAAGCCACATTCCCAGCTCAATAGCTCAGTTTTTACATAGTACATTTTCATTGTATATTGAACATAATGACTGTATTTGCTACCTTTTTTACCCTGCATTCATGTGCTTCCCCACATTTCTCCTCCTTGGTATGCATTTTGCTAAATAGTTGTTCAGAGGAATTATACTCTTGAGTGAAAAAGCTCAGGGATAGCATCTAAGCCCTGAGTTCAAGTTCTATGACCTACCTCCCCCAAAATCCATTTTATATATATGTAACACTTTTTTTTTTCCCATTCCTGGGGCTTGGACTCAGGGCCTGAGCATTGTCCTTGGCTTCTTTGTGCTCAAGGCTAGCACTCTACTACTTGAGCCACAGCGCCCCTTCTGGCTTTTTCTATATATGTGGTATGGAGGAATAGAACCCAGGGCTTCATGTATAAGAGGCAAGCACTCTACCACTAGGCCATATTCCCAGCCCACTATGTAACACATTTTATTTTATTTTATTTTTGCTGGTCCTGGGGCTTGAACTTCATGCTTGGGCACTATCCCTGAGCTCTTTTTGCTCAAGGCTAGCACTATTACTGGAGCACTTCTGGTTTTCTGGTGGTTAATTGAAGATAAGAGTATTACTGACTTCCTTGCTAAGGCAGGCTCTGATCCTTGGATCTTAGCCTCCTGAGTAGCTAGAATAACAGGCCTGGGCACTGTCCCTGAACTTTTATTTATTTACTTATTTATTTATTGCTGGTCCTGTTGAGAAGTTTTGTTTTGGGTCATTTCTTGGAATGCTGGGGATAAAACCCAGGGTATGAGCATGCCAGGAAAGCATTATGCCTTGAACTGTACATCCAACCCTTTATTTGATCCATTGAGAAGTATTCCAAATAAATATATTTAGGGGTTTGTTTTTACCATCAAACTAGAAATCATTTGTTTTTGTTTTCATATCCATATGTATCTACAATATATATATTGCATTTCCTACAGAATACTTCAAACTTTGTGCCGAAAAATGAAACTTCCTGAAAATTTCAACTTTGGTTACTTGGCCCACCTAACACCAGGCTTTGTTGGTGCAGATTTGATGGCACTGTGCCGAGAAGCAGCCATGTGTGCAGTCAATAGGGTCTTGATGAAGCTACAAGAGCAGCAGAAGAAAGATCTTGCGATTGAAGGTTTGTCATCTGAAGGAGGCCAAGAGGAAAGACTGGTAGGAACAGAGTCTACTTCTGAAGAACAGGTGCTTTTAAATGTTCTTTGTGTTACTTGAAATTCAAGAAAGGGTCACTGTAGTTGAAATCTAGTCCTTTTCTGACATACTTTTAGTTCTGTTAGGGCATTGTCATTTAGCTATACTTCTTGGTTATGTTTGGTTTAGGTAGACTGCAATAGTTTGCAGATACACAGTGTCTTGTTTCTAGCTAAAGCCCGTTCTGAAAAATGGTCATGTGAGTATGAAGAGGGATGTTTTTCATTCCAAGATCCTTGTTGGAGATTTTTTTCTTTTTTCGTGTGTGTGTGTGTGTGTGTGTGTGTGCGCCTTGGACTCAGGGCCTGAGCACTGTCCCTGGCTTCTTTTTGCTCAAGGCTAGCACTCTGCCACTTGAGCCACAGCGCCACTTCTGGCCATTTTCTGTATAGGTGGTGCTGGGGAATTGAACCCAGGGCCTCATGTATAGGAGGCAAGCACTCTTGCCACTAGGCCATATCCCCAGCCCGATTTTTTTCTTTTTAAAGTACAAGAGTTTGAGCTTAGGGTTAGTGCTTGCCACTTGAGCCACATTCCTAGCCATTTGTGTTTTCGTTTTTGGTTTTCAGGTAATGTCTTATTTTTGCACTCCCAACTTCAGACTGTGATCCTCCTTTTTCTGTGTAGCTTGGATTACAGGTATGCCCACCTTGTTTTTTAGAGTTATGATCTTTCTTTTCTTTTGGTTGTCCTTTTTGGCCCCTCCTCGGGCTTGAACTCAGGGCCCAGCCACAGCACCACTTTCTGCTTGTTTGAGTAGTTTATTGGAGATGAGAGTCTCATGTGGACTTTTCTGCTCAGGCAGAACTGCGATCTTCAGATCTCAGCCTTTTGAATAGCTAGGATTATAGATAATGAACCACCAGTACCTGGCTTCTTGGTCTTTTAAAAACATTTTGTTAAAATACTTTCATTAGCATAAATTGTGTAAAGGGGTTTCCAGGTGATTATTTTGTTTTACAATGTGCATATAGTATACATTGGTCAAATTCATTTTATCCATATTATTCTTTCTTAACCACTCTACCCCCTCTTTTTAAAAAAAATATTCCAAAGGTGGTATACAGAGGGGGTACAGTTATATAAGTTAGGTAAAGAGTATTTTTCTTTTTGAACAATGTCACCCCTTTCCCTCACCCTCTATTTTTTAAAATCCTTTTTTTGGTGGTTTCATTATGCTATTTTCAGACATGTATATAAAATGTACTTCTATAATATGCTTTTCCCTTTTCCCATCCCCATGATTCCTCCTGCAAATGTCCTCTTTTTCAGTGGATTTTGACAATTCTTTTGCCTTGGCTCATGCAATGATCCTTCCCATCTCTGGCTCTCATGTAGCTGAGATTATAGAGCATATCAATCGCATTATCCACCCTAGAGTTGGTTACAGCTTTGAGTTTTTTAAGCCATAATATCTCAGTATAATATTGATATGATTTTTGTAATTTGTGGTTTCTACTTATGTAATTTGATCTGTAAAACCTTGTAAAGAATGTATTGTGTTTTCAACTTTTATTTATTTATTTTGTTAGTTGTGGTGCTTGAACTGAAGGCCTGAGCCCTGTTCCTGAGCACTATTTTTCCCCCCCTTAGTTATGGGACTTGAAATCAGGGCCTATCTCTGGCTTCTTTTTGCTCAAGGCTAGCACTCTGCCACTTGAGCCACAGTGCCTCCTCTGGTTTTCTGTACATGTGGTGCTGAGGAATTGAACCAAGGGCTTCATGTGTATGAGGGAAATGCACTGCCACTAGGCCATATTCCCAGTCCACTGAGTTCTTTTGCTCAAAGCTAGCACTCTACCACTTTCAGCCACAGCTCCACTTTCAGATTTTTCAGTAGTTAATTGCATATAAGAGTCTCTCAGGGACTTCTCTGCTTGTACTTGCTTTGAACTGTCATCCTCGGATCTCAGCCTCCTAAGTAGCTAGGATTACAAGCACTGGTGCCCAGCATGTGTTTTCAGCTTTATTATCAAAGGCAAGTAAGTTGAAAAGATTGTAACTTTCTCAGGGCAATATATGATCTGTAGTTTACAGTGCAGGTACTTAAATCTAGGTCTTAATTTTTGCATCAATCAGTTTTTTCTTAATTATTTCAGAATAATGTTTCTGTTAAAAATAAGAAGCTTGCTGGTCCTCTCATCTTCAGTAAAACTACCAAGCGTCTGGGAATATCGCCTAGTGGTAAAGCGCTCACCTCGTATACATGAAGACCTTGGGTTTGATTCCTCAGCACCACATATATAGAAAAGGCCAGAAGTGGCGCTGTGGCTCAAGTGGCACAGTGCTAGCCTTGAGCAAAAAGAAGCCAGGGACAGTGCTCAGGCCCTGAGTTCAAGCCCCAGGACTGGCAAAAAAAAAGAAATTTGTCCCTAGGAAAATTGCCTACTCTGTACTTCTTTGATAACTGATCCAAGAGTATAATTAAGTTATAATAATTATAAATTATAAAAATAAGTTATAATAAAATAATTATATCAGCAGAATAACTTTTAGTTGATTTTTTTCTCCTCTTCCAATTCTGGGGCTTGAACTCAGGGCTGGAACACTGTCTCTGAGCTTCTTTTGCTCAAGGCTAGCACACTTGAGGGACAGCTCCACTTCTGGCTATTTCTGTTTATGTGGTACTGAGGAATGAAGCCCAGGGCTGCATGCATGCTAAGCAAGCACTCTACCCCTAAGCCACCTTGACAGACCTAACTTTTAGTTTTGTCAAAGCAAGCTGCTTCGGGGCTGGGGATATGGCCTAGTGGCAAGAGTGCTTGCCTCGTATACATGAGGCCCTAGGTTCGATTCCCCAGCACCACATATACAGAAAATGGCCAGAAGTGGCGCTGTGGCTCAAGTGGCAGAGTGCTAGCCTTGAGCAAGAAGAAGCCAGGGACAGTGCTCAGGCCCTGAGTCCAAGACCCAGGACTGGCCCCCCCCCCCCAAAAAAAAAAAAAAAAAAAAAAGCAAGCTGCTTCATTAATTTTTACAATGAAATACAAAGTTCCATGATTGATGAAATTAATACTTGCCAGGTGTTTAGGTTTGCTATATCTTCTAGCCCAGGAGAGAGAGAAATCTGTTTGCTTTTTTCTTCTTTTTTTTTTTTATACTGGTCCTGGGAGCTAGTGTGTGTGTGTGTGTGAGTGTGTGTGTGTGTGTGTGTGTGTGTGTGTGTATGCCCTGAAATCATTTTTTAAAAATTTGATTATAGTGGTATACCTTTCCTTAAACCAACTATATTAATCAGAATAAAATGAAGACGAAACTAAAAAGCTAGAAGTTGAACTGTGG
Organism: Perognathus longimembris pacificus; assembly: GCF_023159225.1. Classification (NCBI taxonomy): domain Eukaryota; kingdom Metazoa; phylum Chordata; class Mammalia; order Rodentia; family Heteromyidae; genus Perognathus; species Perognathus longimembris. Next base: position 69,290,724 of record NC_063171.1, read on the forward strand.
CTTAAGTGTTAGACCCCTTTGTCTTGAGCAAAAAATACAGGGATAGCACCAAGGCCATGAGTTTCAGCCCCAGACGTACACTTAACACAAAATGAACATGAGTCTAAGTTGGGTGCAGATGGCTCATACCTATAATCCTAGCTATTCATAAGGCTGAGATCAGAGGATCTCTGTTCAAAGGCAGTGGGGACAGGAAAGTTTGTGAGGCTTATCTCTAAGTAACCACTAGAAACTAGAAATGGTGCTGTGGACCAAGGTGATAGAGCACTAGCCTTGAGTTGAAGAGCTCAGGGACAGTGCCCAGGACCAGAGTTCAAGCCCCATGACCAACTAAAGAAAAAAAAAATGTGAGTCTTGTTTCACAGAGAAAGAAAATTCCTGAAATGTGTGGAAATCATCAGGTACCAGTGTTTCATGCCTATAATCCTAGCTATTGAGGAGGCTGATGTCTAAGGATCCCAGTTCATAGCCAGCCCAGGCAGGAAAGTTCATGAGAGTCTTACCTCCAACTAACCACCAGGAAATCAGAAGTGGCACAGTTGTCCAAAGTGGCAGAGCACTAGCCTTGAGCAAAAAAGCTCAGGGGCAATACGCAAGCCACAGGACCAACCAAAAAAAAAAAAAAAAGTGGAAGTTCCTTATACCTTATAAAGTATTCGAATAGTAAAGTTTAAAAGTACTTATTTCAACAAATTTACTTGAACATTTTTCCCCTCAATTATTTCTTTTAAGGATGAGTTGCAAAGGCTGCTGGGGTTGCTAAAAGAGCAAGATTTTCTCTCAGAGGAGCAGATGCAAGGACTGTGCATTGAATTGAATGACTTCAGTGTTGCTCTAGCCTTGGTTCAACCCTCTGCCAAAAGAGAAGGTTTTGTTACTGTCCCTAATGTGACATGGGCTGATATTGGTGCCCTGGAAGATATTAGAGAAGAGCTCAGCATGGCAATATTGGTAGGTGTCACTTGCCATATCATTGGCAAATGTGGTTCAAGGAATAGAGAGCTAGTTACTTGGATTTTTACTAGGTGTATGTCTGTGTGTTGACTACATGTTCTCTGTTTCTCTTCTCATTTTTCCAGTGAGTTTCTGTTATTAGATTACTATTCACAGTCCAGAGTAGGGATCACCACTTACTCAGGACTTTTCCACCCTGGGAGAACAGAGTACAAAGGGATGGTGGGGTAGAACCAGTTCAAAAAAATTTCAATAAACTTGCCTTCTGCCTAGTAGTCACTCCCGGTTGAGATCCAGGATATGGGTCAGGGGGACTTATATATAATCTAAACCATAAATCACACCCTTAGTCAGTTGTTTCTTACTCAAACAAGGAGAATTGTTTTGTCAAGAACTACTAGTTTGCATGGGGAAGCAGATGACAAAAGGGGCAGGTTTTTGTTGGTTGTTTCCTTTTTTTTTTTTTTTTTTTTGGCCAGTCCTGGGCCTTGGACTCAGGGCCTGAGCACTGTCCCTGGCTTCTTCCCGCTCAAGGCTAGCACTCTGCCACTTGAGCCACAGCGCCGCTTCTGGCCGTTTTCTGTATATGTGGTGCTGGGGAATCGAACCTAGGGCCTCGTGTATCCGAGGCAGGCACTCTTTCCACTAGGCTATATCCCCAGCCCGAGATAAATTTTAATATGTAGTGTTGAGTAGACACCTCTAATGGGTATTATTATTTTTTTTTCTAGGCACCAGTACGTAACCCAGATCAATTCAGAGCTCTTGGATTGGTGACTCCCGCTGGAATCCTCCTGGCTGGTCCGCCTGGCTGTGGGAAAACTCTGCTAGCAAAGGTATAATACAAGTTTAACCTTGTTTATTTGAAAAATGTTCAAATCATTTATAAACTCATCAATTTTAAGACATCTGTTATTTCCATGTATTCTTTTTAAAATAAGTATTACATAGTTAAACAATTTGTAGATAATCCTGTTTTCCTCTTTGGTGTAGTGGTGTAGTTATTTGTACATTTTTCTCCCTTATATCCTTTACAATTATTTTTTAAAATATAATTTTATTATTATTAGGGTGTTGTACACAGTAGTTACCATTTCATAAGGCAGGTAATGAGTACAATTCAATTTGGACAATGTCATCTCTTCCTTGGCTTTCCTGTCCTTTGCCCGCAAGTTGCATAGTTCATTTTCTACATAGTGAATGCCATACTGAATGCCATGACTCCCTGCATTTCTGCACCCTCTCTTTGCCACTCCTAAACAGACACCAACACAAAACAAAAACCCAAAGCAAAACCAAACAATAATCACACCATGGGCTGGGGATATGGCCTAGTGGTAAGAGTACTTGCCTTGTATACATGAGGCCGTGGGTTCGATTCCCCAGCACCACATATACAGAAAATGGCCAGAAGTGGCACTGTGGCTCAAGTGGCAGAGTGTTAGCCTTGAGCAAGAAGAAGCCAGGGACAGTGCTCAGGCCCTGAGTCCAAGCCCCAGGACTGGCCAAAAAAAAAAAAAAAAAAAAAAAAATCACACCACCACCAAAAGTATTTCCTGGAACTAATGTGATAAATAGCTACCATTTTAAATGTTCAGAGGAGGTATGCCTTTGAGTTCTTTCCCTTAGAGCTTTACAATTATTTTAAACATGTTTTTTTCATAATGGAAAAATAAATAAGCAAAAGGGTAAAGCATCATTTATAATCTTCGTACTACTACCCTCTCTTGCTTTTTTTGAATTTTTTAGTCGGTCCAGATTCTTTTATGTAAATAATTATTAAAATAATATTTATAAGACAATGGCTAGTTAGATGTTTGTTTCTATGACCAAATACCTGAGAAAAGTTAAAGGGAAAAAGTATTTGTTTGACTCATGATTTCAGAGGATTTAATGTTTCTATGCCTGGGGTGGGACAGAATATCATGGTAGAAGGAAGTGGAGAAAACCCTATTCATGGCAGACAGGAAAGGAGTTGGGGAGAGAAAGAGACAGAGGAGAGAAAGAGACAGAGGAGAAAAGAGGGAGTAGCAAGGGAGAAGAGAAAGGAAGGGAGAAGAGAAGGAGCAAGAACCTGAGATGGACTTATGAACTCATGAGCAGATTAATCTGCTGATGGGATCATATCCTTTGAGGTCCACTGAAAGCCCATCAGCTACCCATGAAGCCCATAGCACAGCCTTTTGCAGGACGTTTTCTATCCAAACCATAACAGCAATATATACATATATTTACAAATCCAAGGTTTTGGGGGTTTGTTTTTGTTTTGTATGAAAGCAAAGTCTTGACACAGTTTAGGATTGGCATTAATAACTGTATTTCATTTAGAAGATGATTTCTACCAATTTCATGAACTTTATATTTTCTTTTTTTGCTGGTACCAGGACTTGAACTCAGAGCCTTTCACTCCCACTTTGTCTGTCGTGACTAGTGCTATACTACTTGAATCATATCTGCAGACTGGCATTTTCTGAGTAATTGGAGATGGGGTCTCACAGACTTTTCTGCCTGCATTCTGAACCTTAAACCTTAGATCTCAGCCTCCTGAGTAAAAGTACTCAAGATTATAGGCATGAGCGACTAGTAGTGCCTGGTGAATTTCATGAAGTATTCTGAATTTTAGAAGGTTAAATCCTAGATGTTAAAAACCTAATGTAGATAAATCACTTAGATTTATATTCTATTTATGCTGTACTGATGTTGTTGCTCAAAAATTGAAAAGTTGGGGCTGGGGATATGGCCTAGTGGCAGGAGTGCTTGCCTCGTATATATGAGGCCCTGGGTTCAATTCCCCAGCACCACATATACAGAAAATGGCCAGAAGTGGCGCTGTGGCTCAAGTGGCAGAGTGCTAGCCTTGAGCAAAAGAAGCCAGGGACAGTGCTCAGGCCCTGAGTCCAAGCCCCAGAACTGGCACAAAAAAAAAATTAAGAAATTGTTACAAAAAAGATAAGGATAGAGAGATGTCCATAATTCACACTTTGGTCAGTTTGGATCATTTTGATCCGTTTGGATCACTTAGATCCATGTATACATGTTAAATTGAGCATTAAATTGAGCAACCTGTTCTTTGCCAGAAATTATTTGAAGTGCTAGGGATAAACTGGTGAACAAGATGACTTCTCTGATGAAATTTTACTATCTGGAAGAGAACAAGCAGTAAACAAGTAAAAGTTGTAGATTGAGTGCATGCAGGTATAATGGAAATAGTGTTGTGAGAGAGTGATTGGGATGTGACTAGATAGGTAATGGTGTTCCGGACTGCTGACATTTCAACAGAGTCTTGAGGGACTAGCTATTATGAAGAAAGAGGATGTGTTTTCAAGATACAGAGAAATGTAGTTCCAGAACCACTGAGGTGAGAAAGGACCAGTGAGAACCTGAGCAGGAGTAATTGGTTGCACCAGCTATACACCATGGCATATATTTCAAGTTGTACTTGAAAGCAAATGAGACACATAAAAAAGTGATAGTGTTCTGACTCATAAATAGATAATTGATTGGAGGAAAGCAAGAATGAAAGGAAGTTAAGAGTTTTTCTGTCCAGATAAGAGAAAATGAAGGTCTGGATGAGGGTGATAGTATAGTAGAGATTCAGAGAAATGTATTTTAGCACTGGAACTAACAGGATAAATGCATGGATAGACATGACAAAAGGGATCAGGGAGGTACCAAGGTTTTGGCTCAGAAGTCAAAGTTACTGAAAAGAAGTGGAAAAGAGTGGGCTTGGGTTTGGAGTTTGGTGAGAATCCCATTCTAAAATGATAGATTTGAATAACTGTGCACCCCCAAGGAATTGCTGAGGAGTAGTAAATATAATTCTAAAGTTCAGGTACCAGGTCCTAGGAACAGGAAAGAATTCTGTTCTCTGGTCATTTTTAAGTTCTGAGTGATTTTATTCAGATTCAGTGATATTACTAGGTTGACTGAGGTATATGGCTCCAGGTAGAGGTTAAGCACTAGGCACTGAGTTAAAACTTTAATACTGCCCCAGCCTCATTCCTAAAAAAAAAAAGAAAAAAGCTTTAGGCGAACATTTACTTCCTTCACTTTTTTTCATGTATTTTTCCTTTTCTCACTTGTATTTTTTTCTTCTAGTAAGAAAGAACTACCTATAAAAAGAGAGGAAGGTAGAATTAAAACTGCACATGAATGGAAAGGGGAAAAGTGAGCAAATACAGCCATTACTTTTAGTGTTCTTTATGTGAAAATTGAACTATGAAACTTGAGGGTAAGGATGGAATGGGGACAACAGTGGAAGGAATGATATTGGTCAAGATGCATTATGCTTATAACTTGACTTCTGGAATTGAAACCACTTTGTACAACTACTTAGCAAAAATAAATACTAAAAATATTATCAAAACTGTATTATTAGTAACTTAACATACATTTGTCTTACTTGCATCTTGTTTTTCCTCTTGGTAGGCTGTGGCAAATGAATCTGGACTAAATTTTATATCTGTCAAGGGCCCTGAGTTGCTAAATATGGTAAGTTATTATAGTGGTGGTGTACAGAGGGGTTGCAGTTACATAAATGGTCTGTTTTTTTTTTTTTTTCGGATAAACTGGAAAAAAAAAAATCAGTGGAAGAATCCAGAGTGACTGATTAGATGGTCTAATGAGGAGGATAGGCATTTTGGGTTAGAAAATGAGTTCATTGTAGGACATCTTAAAAAGCGACTTGGAAATGTCCTTCTGAGAGTAGAAAATGTGAGTTTGAAAAGAGATTTGATTCAGCTATTAGCTAAGTGGTACATAAAACCCTGGGATGTCTTCTATAATGAGCATATTAAGTAAGAATGAAAGAGCAATATATTAAGGGGTACTGACAGAACCCTACAACATGCAGAGCTTATGAAACAAGCAGGAGGTGGCAGGGAAGACTGAGACAATGACACATGCAAGAGTTCGTAAGTTTGAAAACCAAGGGACGATACTTTTTTTTTTTCTTTTGGCCATAGGACTTGAACTCAGGACATGGTTGCTGTGGCGACCATGTGGATCCTTTGTTCAGGACTAGCACTGTACCATTTGAGTCACAGCTCCACTTCTGGTTTTCTTGTGGTTCATTGGAGATAAGAGTCTCAAGGCTTTCTTGCCTGGCCTGGCTTTGAACTATGATCCTCAGATCTCAGCCTCCTGAATAGTTAGGATGACAGATATGAGCCACCAGCATTGGGCCCAGGGAAGATATTTTTGTCAGCCTTGTCAGTATGCCCAAACAGTATACAATAAATGAAAAAGATGACTGCAGGGGGCTGGGGATATGGCCTAGTGGCAAGAGAGCTTGTCTCGTATACATGAGGCCCTGGGTTCGATTCCCCAGCACCACATATACAGAAAATGGCCAGAAGTGGCGCTGTGGCTCAAGTGGCAGAGTGCTAGCCTTGAGCAAAAAGAAGCCAGGGACAGTGCTCAGGCCCTGAGTCCAAGGCCCAGAACTGGCCAAAAAAAAAAAAAAAAAGATGACTGCATTTAGCAGTTAGACAGTCTTAACTGACATTAGAAAGACTTTTCTCAATAAAGTTTATAAAAGCTAGATTATAACACTTAAAAATGAATGGGCTAATATTTAACTAGTGTTTAGCAAGTATAGGATTCTTACTTGAGATCTCATTCTTAGAAAGTCCTATATTGGGAGCTGGGCACTGTGGCTCATGCCTGTATCCTAGGTACTCAAGAGGCTGAGATCTGAGGATCATGGTTCAAAGCCAGCTCGGGTAGAAAAGTCCCTGTGAGACTTTTACCTCTAACAATCAGAAGTCAGAAGTGGAGTTGTGGCTGAAATTGGTAGAGCGCTAGCCTTGAGTAAAAGTTCAGGTACAGTGCCCAGGCCCTGATTTCAAACCCCAGTACTGACAAAAACAAAAGCAACAAATAATCAAATAGTTTGAAATGTTACAGTAGCAATTACTGTGCCTTCCCTCTATTGGAAATCAAAACCAGGACCTAGTGCGATATTACTATGCTACACCACTGACAGCTTTGCAAGAACAACTTTTTTTGTTGTTGTTGTTTTTGCCAGTCCTGGGGCTTGGACTCAGGGCCTGAGCACTGTCCCTGGCTTCTTTTTGCTCAATGTTAGCATACTCTCTCGAACCACAGGGCCACTTCTGGCCGTTTTCTAACCCAGGGTTTTGTGCATGCTAGTATAAGCAAGCACTCTACCGATAAGCCACATTCCCAAGCCAAGAACAATTTTTTTTTCTTTTTTGGCCAGTCATGGGCCTTCGACTCAGGGCCTGAGCACTGTCCCTGGCTTCTTTTTGCTCAAGGCTAGCACTCGGCCACTTGAGCCACAGCGCCACTTCTGGCCGTTTTCTTTTTTTTTTTTGGCCAGTCCTGGGCCTTTGGACTCAGGGCCTGAGCACTGTCCCTGGCTTCCTTTTTGCTCAAGGCTAGCACTCTGCCACTTGAGCCACAGCACCACTTCTGGCCATTTTCTGTGTATGTGGTGCTGGGGAATCGAACCCAGGACCTCATGTATACGAGGCAAGCTCTCTTGCCACTAGGCCATATCCCCAGCCCCTGGCCGTTTTCTATATATGTGGTGCTGGGGAATCGAACCCAGGGCTTCATGAATACAAAGCAAGCACTCTTGCCACTAGGCCATATTCCCAGCCCACAACTTTTTGATAATAATAATAATAATAATAATAATAATATCTGTGCCAGTCTCAGGGCTTGAACTGAGGTTTTGGGTGCTATCCCTGAGATTTTGTGCCATAGCTCTACTTCTGTCTTTTGGTGTTTAACTGGAGATGAGAATTTCATGGACTTTCCTGCCCCTGCTGACTTCAAACCTTGATCCTTAGATAAGGTCCACCTCCTGAGTAGCTAGGAACATACATGCCCAATTTAAGAACAGTTTTTATGTCTAGCTAGAAGGTAAATCGTACTCATATATGAAAATTGTAATTATATTTTTGGTGGGAGTGTCAGGTTTTATCTAGGGTTGTGTTTGCTTCACTCTCTTGTTCTGCTGGTGCTCACTACTTGAGCCATGCATCTAGGCCTACTTTTTGTTTTTGTTTTTGTTTTTTTTTTGGCCAGTCCTGGGCCTTGGACTCAGGGCCTGAGCACTGTCCCTGGCTTCTTCCCGTTCAAGGCTAGCACTCTGCCACTTGAGCCACAGCGCCGCTTCTGGCCGTTTTCTGTATATGTGGTGCTGGGGAATCGAACCTAGGGCCTCGTGTATCCGAGGCAGGCACTCTTGCCACTAGGCTATATCCCCAGCCCCTAGGCCTACTTTTTGCTCATTGTCTTGCATATATAATCTTAAGGACTTTTCTGCTTGGGTTTGCCTTGACCAACAATTTTCTGTTCTGTAGAGTACTAGTTAGAATTACAGATGTGAGTCATGGATGTTTGGCTTAACTTGTGTTTCTTAATCCCAGTTCTTGGGCTTGAACTTAGAGCCTGGGTGCTATACGTGAGCTTCTTTGCTCAAAGCTGGCACTCTATAGCACTCCACTTCTGGCCTTTTTGAAGGTTAATTGGAGATAATGGTCTGATGGGCTTTCCTGCCCAGCTTGGCTTTGAACTATAATCCCCAGACCTCATCCTCTTGAGTAGCTAAGATTACAAGCATGAGCCCCTGGCACCTGGCTTCAAACTTTTGGTCCCATCAGGCCTCAGACTGATATATCCTCTAGGTTTGAGTTACTCATCTGGCTGATTTTCTGGTGGTATTGGGGTTTGAACTTGTTTTCTAGGCAAACACTGTACCACTTAAACCATACCTGCAGGCCAAAATGTCTTATATTTTGATTTAGATATTAACATAGTTAGCTGTGAATCCTGTGAGATGCCTAGATCATTCACTTTGACTCTTCTGTTGCCGTTAGACACATAGAATAGCATCCCCTCCCCCCCCTTTTTTTTCCGCTAAGATGATTCATGAGGAAATAATACAATAGTAGTTTGCGTGCATTTAAAATTTCTGCTGGGCATTTTATTGCATAAGGCACGGGAGAGCAACACCAAACTACAGGAGAATTGTGATTTTTTTTTTAAATTAAATTTTATCGACAAGGTGATGTGCAAAGGGGGTGCAGTTACATAATAAGGTAGTGAGTACATTTCTTGTCATATTTGTTACACCCTCATTTTTCTTTCCCTTCCCTAGTTCAGGTAAGCATATATGCAATATCCAGTGTACCAAAATCATATACAGTAACCACGGCTTCATGTATACAAGGCAAGCACTCTTGCCACTAGGCCATATCCCCAGGTCCTTTTAGTCTTTATTTTGTGGCTAAAGAAATCTGTAAGACAAAACAGTAACAACTGTTTTTTGGGGGTTTTTTAGTTCTTTATAGCCTAGGCTATCTCAAAGTCAGGAGCCTCCTGTGTGAGCATCTTGAGTGCTAGGATTATACATGCACAAAATCACACCTGGTGAATTTGGCTGCTTTAGTTTTTGCCAGTCCTGGGGCTTGGACTCAGGGCCTGAGCACTGTCCCTGGTTTCTTTTTGCTCAAGGCTAACACTCTACCTACTTGAGGCACAGCAGCCACTTCCGGCCTTTTCTGTTTATGTGGTGCTGAGGAATCGCATGCAAGGCAAACACTTGACTGCTAAGCCATATTCCCAACCCAATTTTGCTGCTTTTATAGGTAAAAAGTGATTTAATCTTAGCAGTTGTTTCAGTTTAATCCAACACTTTCTGAAGCGCTGACATTTACATATATCGTGTGTGTGTGTGTGTGTCTGTGTGTCTGTGTGTGTCTGTGTGTGTACGTGCGCATGCTGGTACTGGGACTTGAATTCAGAGCCTTGAGCTCTCACTTGGCTATTTGCTAATGGCTAGCACTGTACCACTTGAAACATGTTTCTAATTTGGTTCATTGGAGTCTACTCCAGTCTACTCAGAGACTTTTCTACTTGGGTAGTTACATACATGAGACTTAGACACTTGGCCTACATATCATTGAAAACTAGGTTTACTATCATTTGACCCTAACCTTAGCTTGAAGTGTTTGTATTTTCTTTTCTTTCTTTATGTTTAGTATGTTGGTGAGAGTGAACGTGCTGTACGACAGGTTTTTCAACGAGCTAAGAACTCAGCACCCTGTGTGATATTCTTTGATGAAGTGGATGCTTTATGTCCTCGTAGATCAGATCGAGAGGTAAGTAATATAGATTAGTAGATTGGATGGTTCAGATTTTTTTAAAATACTATAATACTTTTTTTGGATAGTTAGTGTGGCACGAACTCTGTGCCTGGGCCCAGTCCCTGAGCTCTTCAGCTCAAGGCTAGCACTCTACCACTTGAGTCACAACGCTACTTTCGGTTTTCTGAGTAGTTTATTAGAGATAATAGTCTCATGGATTTTCTTGCCTGGGCTGGCTTTGAACGTCTATCCTCAGATCTCAGCCTCCTGAGTAGCTAGGCTTGCAGTCGTGAGCCACTGTTTACCAGCTACTATAAGACTTTTTTTTTTTTTTGGCCAGTCCTGGCTCTTGGACTCGGCCTGAGCACTGTCCCTGGCTTCTTCCTGCTCAAGGCTAGCACTCTGCCACTTGAGCCACAGCGCCACTTCTGGCCGTTTTCTGTATATGTGGTGCTGGGGAATCGAACCTAGGGCCTCGTGTATCCGAGGCAGGCACTCTTGCCACTAGGCTATATCCCCAGCCCAAGACTTTTGTAAGTTACAATTCAGGTACTTCATATAAGGGTGTTCTTTGGGAGCATTGGAGAACATTGAAGCTTTGGCAAATGCTAGAGCGCCAGCAATTGAGCAGAAAAGCTCAGGGATGGAGGCTAAGTTCTGAGCTCAAGCCTCAGTCCTTGTGCATAAATGAATAAGTAAATAAACAAATACAAAATGTTGCTGGATGCCAGTGGCTCATGCCTGTAATCCTGGCTACTCAGGAGGCTGAGATCTGAGGATTGCTGAGGCAGCCCAGGCAGGAAAGGCTGAGAGACTTAATCTCCATTTAACCACCAGAAAACCGGAAATGGTGCTGTGGCTCAAACAGTGCTAGCCTTGAGCTGAAGAGCCCCAGGCACAGCAGCCAGGCCCAGAGTTCAAGCCCCACAACCAGCAAAAAAAAAAGAACAAGCAATTACCGTGTAATGTGTATAATAACTGTAGATATGTGTACACACACACACACACCACATACACACACACACACACACACACACACACACACACACCACCCCCCCTGCACTTGAGCCACAGCACCATTTGGGGCTTTTTCTGTTTATGTGGTACTGAGAAATCAAACCCAGGGCTTCATGCCTGCTAGACAAGCACTCTACCACTAACCCACATTCCCAGCCCAATAACTCTATTTTTGAGATGATGTTCTTATGTGTTTGTCAAAAGGTATAGACAGAGTGGAAATTTTTCTCCTGTCTAATTTTCTTGGAGGTTGTGTTGCGAGCTGATGGGATTACATTTATTTCTTTTATAGACAGGTGCAAGTGTCCGGGTGGTAAATCAGCTGCTTACAGAGATGGATGGTTTAGAATCTCGTCAACAAGTTTTTATTATGGCAGCCACTAATAGGCCAGGTAAGAAAGAACATTTTATAATGAGCCTGAAAACTTAGAACATTTATTATGTATAATTTACACTCCATCCTAATAAAAGAAGGCTAAATTTAGGTTAATTTCAATCCATTTTGCTTATAGGTCGATAAAGCCTTAAGAAAGTTTTGTCTAAACTAAAAAGCATAGTATTTTTTAGATCCTAGGAGATAGTTTTCCTTTGTATGTAAGGAGTAACATACCATTAATGGGGGTGGCTCATAGTAAAGTCTGTCCACACTCATACCCTGCTGTCACAGTATCTTGCCATACCACCTCTCTATTATATATCCCTGATATTATTATATAGTTTTTGTTTTGTTTTTTGTCAGTCCTGGGGCTTGAACTCAGGGCCTGAGCACTGTCCCTGCCTTCTTTATGCTCAAGGCTAGCACTCTACCACTTGAGCCACAGCACCACTTCTGGCCTTTTCTGTTTATTTGGTACTGAGGAACTGAACCCAGGGCTTCATGCATGCTAGGCAAACACTCTACTGCTAGGCCACATTCCTAGCCCCCAGGGACGTGTCCATGAGCCATACCTTCAAGTTCCTTACTTTTTAATTTGTTTTGAGATTGGGGGCACATTGCTGCCTTGAACTGATGGTCTTTTTGCCTTCATCTGTTGCGTAGCTGGGAATATAGGTATTTACCACTGTGCCTGGTTGAGAACGTCATTTTACATAACTTTTTCAGTGTGCCTACACTTGGACTATAGTATGTCACTTGTAGTCAATTGTGGAATTTTCTGTTTATAATGTCATATTGGTGCTGAAAGGTTTGGGTTTTGAAGCATTTTGGATTTTGAATTTTTGTGTTTGAATATTATTAAGAGGATTCATACTACTTCTCATTGTATTAGTCCAAACTGGAAACAGACAGGATGTCTAATGAACACACCAATGGAAAGAAAACTGATGGAATGTTCATTCGTTGGAACACTACTCTTCAGCATAAGTACTGTTGTCTGAAAGAAAACAAGTACCTACTAGGCGTAATTTTACTAAAAAGTGCAAACTGATCTCTTGTGCCCAAACAGGAGGGCCCCGGCACCCTTCTCCCCCTCCTAACTCACACACTAAAGAACATAGGTGGCTGCCTTGGGGTAAAAGTGGGTAGAAGAGAAAAGTTATGAAGGAATCAATGATTGTAAGAGTACAAAATGATTTTGGGACCAGAATATTTGAGAACCTCTGCCCTATACATTCAGAAGACTGCTAGACAGCTTGTAGAACAGTGCTTTAGTAGGATATGAAAAGTACACAATAATCTTTTCTCATTTTCACATATTATATCTTAACACATCCTATGAGAAATTCCAACAATGATTGAATAAAACCTTGGAGTATATATAGCTTCACTGGATGGCTAAAGAACACTATCTGACTCAGAACTTAAGCCAGAAAGGACTAAATTGTACCACTTTATGGTAGAGGAAATTAACTGACTGAGTCTAGCCATTTATTAGAAATATGGGTCTTACCATGTCTAGTTATGTCTCTGTATGATCACTGGTTGCCATTGGGTGCTGTATGACTTAATTTCAGATTGAATGACTTTGAAGAGATTTGGTTTAAGAATAGTTATTAAAGAGGTAACATTGATCAAGAATGCATTATATTCATAAACAACTCCTGTACAACGACTTAAAGTTAATAAGAATAAATAAAGAAGAAAAAAATAAAAGGCAGGGGCTGGGTACATGGCCTAGTGGCTAGAGTGCCTGAGTCATATACATGAAGCCTGGGTTTGATTCTCCAGCACCACATATATAGAAAATGGCCAGAAGTAGCGCTGTGGCTCAAGGGGCAGAGTGCTAGCCTTGAGCAAGGAGAAGCCAGGGACAGTACTCAGGCCCTGAGTCCAAGGCCCAGGACTGGCAAAAAAAAAATGGGCACTGGAGGCTTGGACCTATAATCCTAACTACTCAGGAGGCTGAGATCTGAGAATCGCAGTTAAAAACCAGCCTGGACATGAAAGGCCTAGAGACTCTTTATCTCTAATTAACCACAAGAAAACCAGAAGTGGCACTGTGGCTCAAAGTGATAGAGCACTAACCTTGAGCAAAAGAGCTCAAGGACTGTGCCCAGGCCCTGAGTTCAAGCCCCATGACTGACAAAAAAAAAAGAATGGCTTCTTAGCTGAGAGTTGCAAGGTATTATTGTAGCTATTTGGCATAGTTAGAGACAATAGGTTGCTTAAGTTCAGACACAGGTCAGGTAGTGGTTTAATTTTGTCTCAAAACAGCAACAACAAAAAACCCAAAAGGATCAGGATTGTGGAGGGCATGGTTATGTTTTAGAACATCTGCCTAGCATGTACCTCTAGCACTGCAAATGAATTAAAAGGTAAACATTACATTTTTACACTTAGCACAGAAGTTACACTTCACTATTACTGAGGGGTTGAAGTAACCAGAGGAAGACTTGATAGAGCTTATTGGTACTTAGAGAAAAGAACGCAAGAGCAGGTCAGGTATGAGGCCAGAAGGTGCGGGGTTGGAAATTTCATTTTTATATGGATGTTTTTTAGTGAGCAGAAGGCTTTTAATTTTAGTAGTGTCCAATGTGCGTGTGCGTGTGCGTGTGTGTGTGTGTGTGTGTGTGTGTGTGTGTGTGTGTGTGTGTGTACAGATCCTGAAGCTTAAACTCAGGGTCTGGGTACTATTCCTGAGCTTTTTTGCTCTAGGTTAGCGCTCTACCACTTGAGCCACAACTCTTATTTCTACCTTTTTTTGTGTGCTTAATTGGGAATAAGTCTCAGACTTTCCTGCCCAGGCTGGCTTGAACCAGGATTCTCAGGTATCAGCCTCTTGAGTAGCTAAGATTATAGGTGTGATACATCAGCACTCAAATTTCCAGCTTTTAGTTCTTGCTTCCAAAACACTTGTATCTTTATTTTTTTATTAAGTACACTTTGTTTATGTATATAAAATATAATTTTATTGTTATTATTAAAGTGTACTGAGGTGCTACCATTTCATAAGTTAGGTAATGAGTACTGTTCTTTTTTTGGACAATGTCACCCCTGCCTTCTCTTTACGCCAGCTCTGTCCTCCCATCCTTGCCCACAAGTTACATAGGTAATTTAGTGTGTACTGAATAGCATGATTGATTTTGTTTACTACATATGCTATAAAAGCTGTTCTAGTTCACTTATTTAAGGCTTGACTTTCTTCTTTAGATATCATTGATCCTGCAATTCTACGCCCAGGCCGCTTGGACAAAACACTCTTTGTGGGTTTGCCATCCCCAGCAGATCGTCTTGCCATCTTAAAAACAATCACAAAAGTGAGTAAAGGAAATGGCATTTTCCATGTATGTTCTTGTTTTTATTTTAATTTTATTTTTTTGCCAGTCCTAGGGCTTGAACTCAGAGCCTGGGCACTGTTTCTGAGCCTCTTTGTGCTCGAAGCCATCCATCACTGTACCACTTGAGTCACAGCGCCACTTTGGGCTTTTCTGAGTAGTTTACTGGAGATAAGAGTTCCATGGACTTTTCTAAGCCCAGGCTGGCTTTGAACTGTGATTCTCAGATCAGACTCCTGAGTGGCTAGGATTACAGGCGTGCCCAAATATGTTATTATTTTTAAATAGACAGTACTGCAGGTCATAATTTAGAAAATTAATTCCTTTTTATAGCTTTAAATTTTTGTCAGGGCTATGTCTCCCAAAGTATCTGTTTTTGATCACTGAAGGCTGTGCTTTTTTGTCTTTATCTGCTTGGAATAATGGTAAACTACATGAAGGATATCTGAAGTTAGTTCAGCTAATATATTTGAAGTAGCACTGTAATTACATTTTTTGTACCTTTAGACCCTTGATTATCAGATCATGTTTAACTGGAGATAAAAAGTAAATGCATAATCCGTCTTGAATATCCAGAAAAAAATAGTTTTAAAGCCACTGTGCTGAGTTGTTCTCTAGTGTTGACAGTCAACTTTTAAGTTGTCTATACAGTGAGATGTCCATATAGTGTTGATATTTTAAGTTTTAAAAAAGATAAGCAGCTTGGTGCTGGTGGCTCAGGACTACAATCCTAGCTACTCTGGAGGCTGAGTTCTGAGGATAGCGGTTCAAAGCCAGACCAGTCAGAAACACCTGTGAGACTATCTTCAATTAACCAACAGAAAACTTGAAGTGACACTGTGGCTCAAAGGGGCAGAGCACTAGCATTGAGCAAAAGAGCTTAGGGACAGTGCCCAGCCCCCAAGTTCAAACCCTATGACTGACACTCCCCTTCCCCCAAAAAAGAATGAAAAATAATAAATAAGCAGTGTGTAAGAAATACAAAGAAGAAAGCAAGTGACCCTGCTTTGCACTATTACAAATAATGCTGGTTAATAAATAGCACAGATAGAGTGATCATTCCAGACATATCTTTTTGTTTGTTTGTTTGGTTTTTGCCAGTCCTGGGGCTTAAGCTCAGGGCCTGAGCACTGTCCCTGGCTTCTTTGTGCTCAGGCTAGCACTCTCCTTCTTGAGTCACAGAACCACTTCTGGCTTTATTCTGTTATGCGGTGCTGAGAAATCTTACCCAAGGCTTCATGTATGCGAAGCAAGCACTCTACCACTAGGCCACATTCCCAGCTCATTCGAGACATACCCATGCAAAAGAATTAGTGAATGGTTGGATGATGACTAAATGAAAAGGGGGGGAAGTAAACTTAAATATGTTATTGATGGAATGAGTTATCAATTGTGCTGTTCCTGGGGTTTAAAGTCAGGATCTGGGCAATATCCTAGAGA
>NC_063171.1:69307467-69399967 GCF_023159225.1 Perognathus longimembris pacificus
TATGCCAACCAGGTGGTATTCTGCTCAAGCCACTCCCTCTGGTCCTTTTTTTTTTTTTTTGGCCAGTCCTGGGCCTTGGACTCAGGGCCTGAGCACTGTCCCTGGCTTCTTCCCGCTCAAGGCTAGCACTCTGCCACTTGAGTCACAGCGCCGCTTCTGGCCGTTTTTCTGTATATGTGGTGCTGGGGAATCGAACCTAGGGCCTCGTGTATCCGAGGCAGGCACTCTTGCCACTAGGCCATATCCCCAGCCCCCTCTGGTCCTTTTTGTTCTGGTTCTTTTTAAAATAAGGTCTTAAACTTTTTACCTAGGTTGGCCAGATCTGCAGTCTTCTGATTTTTATACTTTCTGCCATAGCTGGGATGACAATTGCATACCACCATACCTGGCCTTGTCTGTTTAGATGAGGTCTCACAATTTTTTTCCTGTTTTTGTTTTTTGTTAATTTTTAATTGTAAAGGAGGGGTTATAGTTACATGTTAGATAAAGAGTATATTTCTTTTGGGACTATGTTACCCCTCCCCTTAGGTGTCAGAAGTTTATTTGCCTGGGTTGACCTGTAACCACAGTCCTCCTGATCTCAGCCTCCTGAGTAGCTAGGATTATAGGTGTGAGCTACTATGCCTAACCAATCTGAGAGTTCTTAAATATTATCCAAATATTGGACCTAACCCTTTATAGACAGATGGTTATTTTTTTGGACAAGGCTTTAGCCTTATACTCATGATTCTTCCCTTTGCACAAGTGTTCACAACCATGTCTGACAGGTGATTTTTACTTTTTTATTTTGTCTATGACTCCAACTGATAAGATGCTTTTTAGTCTTGGAGCTAGATCCTAACCAAAACTAAGCTGTAGATTTAACATTTTAGGAAAGTACACATATGTTCACCATAAGGTAAGAAAGGAATTTTTAAAAATTACTTCAGTGTCTCTTTATATAAAACCATAGGTGTTCCATGTTTATTCCTTCCTGTGTTCAGGTATTCCTGTTTGCTGTATCTTAAGATGGTTGCTATTAAGTGAAACCAGGTGTTTAGTAGTTTGTGTTCATTTTGCTTCTAGACTCCTAGAAGTATCTAAGATGATTGAGGAGTGAATGAACCTGCATAGTGACTATATTAACATTTCTTTAAATCATTAGCCATTTATTACTCTATGTTTGCCAGTTATCTGTTATTGTTATTGATTGAATACTCTTAAGTTAGAATTGGAGGCATGGCTCAGTTGGTGGAGTGCTAGCCTGTCAGCAAAAGCGTTGGGTACTGAGTTCAAGTCTTGATCTCAGACCAAAACAAAACTCTTTTAATTTAGTGCCCAGAAACATTATTGTCTTCCTTTCCTTTTCCTTTTCCTTTTCTTTCCCTTTCCTTTCAGTTCTGGGGCTTGAACTCATGGCCTGGGCATTGTCTCAAGCCTCTTTGTGCTCAAGGCTAGCACTCTACCACTTGAGCCACAGCACCACTTCCAGGTTTTGAGTGGTTAATTGGCGATAAGAGTCTCATGGATTTTCCTGGCTAGGCTGGCTTAGAACAGCCTCCTAAGATGCTAGGTTTCCTGGTGTGAGCCACTGGTGCCTGATGAAAATATTTTTTCTTTTAAATGAAAATAACTCATTTGCAGTCAGCTTTTTTTTTTTTTAATTTTTAAACCTTCAACCTGAGGTTTTAGGGTTTCTTCAAACATTTGGAAATATTGGCATAGTTTCTCACATGCCAGTCTCATCTTTTAACCTCATTGTTAGAATTAAAATTTAATTTATATACAGCTAAGAAAAGGTAAGATGTGGGGATTGTGCAAATGTCACCTGCACTTCAGTGTGGTATTGAACATTTTCATCACACTAGAAACCTTTTTTTTTTTTTTGCCAGTCCTGGGCCTTGGACTCAGGGCCTGAGCACTGTCCCTGGCTTCTTTTTGCTCAAGGCTAGCACTCTGCCACTTGAGCCACAGCGCCGCTTCTGGCCGTTTTCTGTATATGTGGTGCTGGGGAATCGAACCTAGGGCCTCGTGTATCCGAGGCAGGCACTCTTGCCACTAGGCTATATCCCCAGCCCAGAAACCTTTTTTTTTTTTACTCAAGTCTTTCCCAAACAGCACTCTAGGTGGCCATTATCTGACATTTAGTTGTAGAACTTTTTTTTTGCCAGTCCTGGGCCTTGAACTCAGGGCCTGAGCACTAGCTCAAGGCTAGCACTCTACCATTTGAGCCACAGCACCACTTCTGGCTTTTTCTGTGTATGTGGTGCTGAGGAATCGAACTCAGGGCTTCATGCATGCTAGGCAAGCACTCCATCACTAGGTCACATTCCCAACCCTTTTTTGTCCTTATAAGGACACAGTTGAATGACCTTGTTTTAAATAATTTCCTTAAATACCCTGTCTTTACCTACAGCCACATTCTGAGCTCCTAAGGGTTGTACGACTTGTCAACTGTTAATACCTCTACATGGTGTAGGACTTGTCAATTGTTAACACCGCTACATGTGTCTTTTCCCTTCCTCTTAGGATCAAATGATGTATGAAACTCTGCGGCAGTCCCTGAGCCGGTGACACTTTAGAACAGAAGTCCAACGCACAGAGGAGGCAGGCGCACATTCAGAGGGCTTCACTTTCAGCTCCATACAGATGTGGTCTGTTCATTTTATTTTACCAAAGCCAAGCTGGAGCTGAAGATTTCTTCCTAACTGGCCAGCCTTGTGGGAAAACTGTCCCTCATTAAGAGAAAAAAAAAATAACTGATTTTTTTCAAATAAAGTTTTTATTTTTAACAATCTGTACCATACATAAAAGTTAAAAAGAACATTAAAGCAGAACTTCTTTTTCGTTGTGTGTGTGTTGAGTGATTTCACAGTTTTTAAATTGCAACCTTCTGTTCACTGAGCCCACTTGCCATGATGCACAGCCACCATCAGCACCGCCTCCCTACAAATGGAAACGCCAAATGGAGCACATGGGTTCTCTGGGCTAATGCTCTCAGGCCATCCTCTAGGGAGTGGAGGGAAACCTGCTTTATAAGGATCAGAGGGTGCTGAGAACGGCTAGGAATCCAAACAATGGTAGGCAGCTGCCATATGCTGCCACTCTTAGGGATATGGGCCTTGGTTGGATTAAATGTTTCTGTTTTTGAGTCTCAGTTTCCTTAGGTTGGTTCCTCTCCCAGGGCAGTTTGTGGAACTCCCCCCTCAACCCTGAGCTCAATACTGTGCTCACTTTGTATAAACATGTGAGACAGAATTTGAAGAGAGGCTCTCTCTCCTCACCATAATGCCATTGATTACCACCACCACCACCAAATGTATCCTGCGAGGACAGTGCCATTGATTACAACCATCACCAAATGGACGCCGAGGACAATGCCACTGAACACCAGTGTTGGGGTTCAGCTTTGGCCTTGAGGGGGAAGGGCAGAGGAGAGCGCTCCTGAGACGCCGCCCTTCCCCCAGCCCTGGGGGAATGCGGAAGCAGGCCACAATTCTTTGGGTCCGGAACCAGAAGAACTGGCTTTGTGACCAGCCCCCCAACTTTCTCGCCAGCCCATGTGCTCCCCATTTTCGCGGGCTTTGCCCATGGGGTGGTGCTATGCAGGTGATGTTAGCTCATGAGGGGGTCTTATGACAAGCTTGCCAACCTATCGCCAGCTCCTGGTCTATCATCCCTTTTCTTGCCACCCCTACTATATCAACTGTTAGCCACTCCCTTATTAAATCAGATTTGCTCTTGAAGCTGTCTCCGAGACTCGGTGTGCCTGTCTTCCTTCGTGGGTAAGGAGGGAGGAAAGGGGATCCCGTTTGGCCGCGTGCACCTTAGGCTAGCCCGTGTCCTTTCACTCTACCTTGGCCGCCTGCTGGTCAGGTGCCCGGGGGAGAGGGTGAAAAGGGGAGCACTGATAAGGGAGTAAGCTTAGCATCCCCGCACCGGGGGAGGTAAATCTAGCCCAGCAATTGGCGGCCCGAACGTGGGGCTTGAACCCCTGGGAGGGAGTCTGGCAGCTACTGGCAAGCCCTAAGGGAATTGGAGCAGTGTCTCCGGGACACGTGGTTGTTCTCCCATCAGGTCAGCAAAGACGATGGGACAGATTCAGAGTAGGTGGAATAATTCGCCTCTTAAAATCCTGAGGTTCACCCTCCAAAACGCGGGCATGAGTATTTTGGAACCCTGTGCTATACGAACTTGGGAGGAGTTGACCCATAGGGTCCCGTGGTTCGTTGGGGCCAACCCACTCTCGTGGGAAACTTGGGACCGGCTAGAATGGGAGCTAGAGGAGACGGAATGGGGAGAAGAACTCCCACTTGTGGCCCTGCAAGCTATTAAGACCCTCAGGCTTGCTTCTCGGACCCAGGAGAGAATCCCTTGATGCAGGAGAGGGCAGCCGGAGGGAATTTTGGTCCGGAGGGGGCGCCGACACCCCGCTCCGAGAGGCCCAGGGACGAGCACAAGCTTGATCCCCGGGACCCCAATCCAGACGCCGCTTTTGAGGCGGCCGAGAGGCACGCATCGCTGCCGTCTCACCACCCCTCCCCCACCAGACGCTTGGCTCTGCAGTATGCAGATTCTGGGAGCCCCACCGAGCGCAAACGGCCCTGCCGGTTTTAAACTCAGAGCCCTTACCACTTCGTGGGAGTTGCAGGAAACTAAAGATTTCCATGAGTTCAGGAGGGTGGTCCTTGAGAGAGGCGGGCCGAACTCGCCCTGGGCGGAGCATCTGCTTTACGGCCTGACTTACCAATTCTCCACCGACCAATACAGTAAACAGCCTGAGGCCCTCTGGGCAGTCCCAATGGTCCCGGAAATGAGGCCAAAGACAGAAATTATTATATCTGGAAAGAGGTTCCGAGTATTAATCAATACAGGAGCAGATCGGACCATATTAAAGAAGGAACTAGTGCCTCAGTGGTAGGACCTAATCCATAGCCCCCAGACCTCGGGGGTGGGAGGCACAGCTGAGAGTGAGACAACCAGGGACTGGCTCCCCTGGGATGACATGAACGATGGTAAGGGAATAGTGTGTCCCCTGATAATGACAGGCTTACCAGATAACCTGCTAGGATGGGATATTTTGGGAAAAGTTGAGGCCTCCATCATTACAGGCCAGGGCCTGTCAGGTGGCCCTAGTGGCTGCCAGAGAGCGCCTCCCTCCAAAGCCTCAGGGCAGAAGGCTCCTGTTT
Organism: Perognathus longimembris pacificus; assembly: GCF_023159225.1. NCBI lineage: Eukaryota > Metazoa > Chordata > Mammalia > Rodentia > Heteromyidae > Perognathus > Perognathus longimembris. The sequence goes on from NC_063171.1 coordinate 69,312,636, forward strand.
CTTCTATAGGTCCTCACCCCCAATTCTAAGGGCCACTGTTCCTACCATCCCTGCCATTCGATGGCTTCCGGGTCCCCCGGTGTGGGTGGAACAGTGGCCACTTCCCTCAAACAAGATAGAAAGATTAAAGGAAATAATATCAGAACAACTGTCCCTCGGGCATATTAGACCTTCGCTGAGCCCTTGGAACAGCCCTGTATTTGTTGTACAAAAGGCCTTAGGTAAATGGAGGATGGTACAGGACCTAAGAAAGATTAAAGAGCAGATAATCCCCACTGGCACTCCTTTACGGGGGCTGCCATGGATCCCCTCTATTCCTCGGGATCTTAATTTCATTATAATTAACATCAAGGACTGTTTCTTTTCCATTCCCCTTGACCCCCAGGACTGTGAAAAGTTTGCTTTCTCCGTGCCCTCGGTTAACTACCAGGGGCTAGACCAGAGGTATGAGTGGGTAGTCTTACCTCAGGGCATGGTTAATAGTCCTGCCTTCTGCCAACATTATGTGTCACAAGTTCTTCAACCTCTTAGGAGCCAGTCAGATATTATTTTATATGTCTATATGGATGACATCATTATTGGAGCAGCAGATGTCCAAGTGTTAGACGTTGCCTATAGCAAGCTACAAACACTCCTACAAAGAGGAGGACTGCATATAGCCAGCGACAAGGTTCAGAAAGTATACCCCTTTAAGATCTTGGGGGCAGAACTTAAACTAGACTCTGTGTGCCCCCTTAAGCCCCAGTTATCCTTCCAGTCATCTTATACTCTGGTGGAGATGCAAAGACTGTTGGGGGAGATTAACTGGTTAAGATCCTGGCTTCACCTGCCTACAGAGGAGCAGCTTCCGCTCCATGACTCTTTGAAGGGCAAAGCGCCCACTGATGTTATTACAATAACTCCATCACTTCAAACAGCCTTCCAGAAAATCCAAATGGCCCTAAATATGGCACAGATGGCACGCTACACGCTGGCATGCTTTGCCTTTGGATCCTCCCTGGATCCGAACTCTCCTCAGCTGCTATTACTCAATCAGGCGAGCCCCGTCAGTGGGTGCATGCCTCAGTGGGGGGAGCTCCCAGAGTTTGTTCCCAGCTAGACCAGCTAGCTGACTTGGTAATTAAGGGCAGGGATACTTCCCTGAGACATTATGGAAGAGATCCTGATGTGCTAACCATTCCCTACTGGCTGTCAGATTTTGAATGGGTCAGAAGGAATAATGCACATGTGTCCAGTGCCCTGGAGGGCTTTATGGGAAAGGCAGATTGCCACTATGGCACCTCGAGGTGGGTGACCTCATTTTCCAGGCTACAATGGACACCTCCTGTACTTTTCTCTACCAAGCCTCTTGTCAAGGCTGCCAATGTTATTACAGATGGGGGAAGAGCAGGGGCTGCCGTAGTGGTACGCTCCGCCTCGCCCCCTGCCGGTGGGAAAGAAAACACCCATTACTTTGAAGCAGTTACTGGATCTGCACAGTTTAAGGAATTGTACACAATCAACCTGGCACTCACCCATGTCAAACAGCCAATGAACTTGAATTCTCAGCCCCGCCACATAACACCTAAGCAAATTGAGCCAGAAGTCCCACAGGGTCATTTATAACTCCCTCATCCCCTGCACCTGCTCTAGTCTTTCGTTTCTTTGCCAGTTCTGGGCTTGAACTCAAGGCCTGGTCACTCACTGTCCCCGAGCTGCTGCTGCTTTTTTTTTTTTTTTTTTTTTTTTTTTTTTGCCAGTCCTGGGGCTTGGACTCAGGGCCTGAGCACTGTCCCTGGCTTCTTTTTGCTCAATGCTAGCACTCTGCCACTTGAGCCACAGTGCCACTTCTGGCCATTTTCTATATATGTGGTGCTAGGGAATCGAACCCAGGGCTTCATGTATATGAGGTAAGCGCTCTTGCCACTAGGCCACATTCCCAGCCCAATGAACTTGTTTTCTGATAGCCTGTATGTGGTTAATTTGCTACCCAACCTGGTATTCTCATACATTAATTTAGATGAAAACCCAATCACCCCTCTTATGATCCAAGTCAGGTCTCTGTTAAAAGAGCGGGCTGAGCCTATATTTTTACAGCACCTTTGTGGACACCAAGGATTGCCTGGGGACCTGGCACAAGGTAATCATATGGCAGACCAGCTGGCCACTAATGGGACCATTATAGCTATGGCCATTGTACAACCTCAAAACCTTCAAATGGCCCAAGGACTCCATGAGCGTACTCACTTAAATTGGAGAGGGTTATATCAGAGAATTCCTTCAATTCCTATAAAAGACTTAAAAAAGATTATAAGGACTTGCAAATCATGTATGCCCTTCCTGCAAGTCCCTCCTCTGCAATCTCCTGGGGTTAACCCCCAGAGGCCTAAAGCCTAATGTTATCTGGCAGACTGATGTAACCCACTACGCTCCTTTTGGAAGGCTAAAATACATATTTATGTCTATTGATACACATTCTCATGCCTGCTGGGCCACAGCCCATTCAGGGGAAAGAGCACGGCATGCTGAAAGCCACTTCTTACAATGTTTTGCTATCCTAGGGCTTCCTTTACAGGTGAAGACAGATAATGGACCTTGCTTCACCAGTGAGCCTTTACAGGCCTTTTTTCAAATGTGGAATATTAAACATAACACTGGAATACCATACAACCCAAAGGGTCAGGCCATAATTGAGAGGCATAATAAGACTCTGAAGGATCAATTATTAAAACAAAAAGCGGGGGGGAAGCCCCCATGACCAGCTGAGGACAGCGATGTTTACATTGAATATTTTAAATTTCTGTAAGGACCAACCTCTGTCAGCTTTCCAGAGACACTGGTCAAGCAAACACCCTACTTAAAGGTGGAAGTCCGTTGGAAGGACCCCCTCACAGGGGCATGGTGAGGCCCAGACCCACTTATCAGTGTGGGAAGGGGCTTCGCATGCATTTTCCCAACTGGGGAACCGAATCCAATCTGGATACCAGCTATAGACTTAAAATATTGCTCGTCAGAATGACCACCCAAGGGCACTTGCCCTTGAGGGATGTCTCTCCTTGTTTCCTCTCAGGAAAGCAAAGACCGTGGTGGATTTTTCTATGGAGAAACAGGAAAGCCTGCCTGTACTGGCGATGGACCCAGTGTCGGCCCTGTTTCTTCCCTGGACCTTGCCTGGCGCCCTTTGGAGTAATGTTTGCCGTGGCAGTGTGACCCACAGCATTGCACAAGAACCAAAGGGAAATTTTGCACACTGTTGTTCCTCCCTTCTCTCCCCCCTTTGCTGCTTATCTTAGGGGCCCCCATTGGAGGGAAATAGGAGCTAAATGATTTGGACACCTTAATGTTTTATGATAAATGTTTACAATAAGCAAGGGACTGGCACCTTGCTGCAATGTTTACTATAAAGTGTTTACTAACCTCAACCGTTAAGTTACCAGCACCCTGGCTGCCAAATCGCCAGGGCCTGAACCTACCTCTACCTCACCATCGAGGAAAGGGAGAGCCATCTGCACTACCTTGAGTGACACCAGAATGGACCAGGATTCCTCTATTTCCTATGAACTAAGCCTGATAAGAGACCCTCCATTGCTTTGTGCCTGTGTTGTAATTGCTCATGTGTTACAGTTGCTCATGTTTGCATTTGCCTTGTATTACGATTGCTTATGCTCATGTCTGCTTTATGCTCCCATTTACATTATGTTTACATTGCCCTGTGCTAGACACATGGGTCTCTTATATTGTAAGCGATAGGCCAGAGCTGTCTAGATAACAAGTGGCCTTTGGCCTTTTAGCCATCTAGGAACCCCATGAGTCTCATCACATGACCATTAGGACCTGATGCTCACTGAGGTCCGCTGGCATGAGAGAAATTATCAGGGCTTTCTTTCAAGTGCCAATCCCACTCTCCCCGAGTCCTCTCATCGGGCTGGCCAGCCCAGCAGGCAGGTTAGCCTGAAGTACAAGTGCGTTAGCCCAGGATGGGTACAACTCCCCATGGGGGGGGGTCAACCTAAGACATGGCGCGTCCTCAAGTAGGGAGCCTCCTGCTGTTCAAAGAAAAAATAAAAAATAAAAGTAAAAGGGGCAGATGTTGGGGTTCAGCTTTGGCCTTGAGGGGGAAGGGCAGAGGAGAGTGCTCCCGAGACACCGCCCTTTCCCCAGCCCTGCGGGAATGCAGAAGCAGGCCACAATTCTCTGGGTCTGGAACCAGAAGAACTGGCTTTGCGACCAGCTCCCCAACTTTCTCGCCAGCCCATGTGCTCCCCATTTTTGTGGGCTTTGCCCATGGGGTGATGCTATGCAGGTGATGTTAGCTCATGAGGGGGTCTTATGACAAGCTCGCCAGCCTATCACCAGCTCCTGGTCTATCACCCCTTTTCTTGTCACCCCTACTATATCAACTGCTAGCCACTCCTTTATTAAATCAGATTTGCTCTTGAAGCGTCTCCGAGATCCGAGTACACCTGGCTTTCTTCAAGGGTAAGAAGGGAGGTAAAGGGATCTCATATGGCCGCGTGCATCTTAGGCTAGTCCATGTCCCTTCACTCCACCTTGGCCACCTGCTGGTCAGGTGCCCAGGGGAGAGGGTGAAAAGGGGAGCACTGATAAGGGAGTAAGCTTAGCATCCCTGTACCGGGGGGAGCTAAATCTAGCCCGGCACACCAGCACCACAGGACAGTGCCATTGATCAGCATCATGAAATGGAGCCTATCAGGACCTGCCATGGGGGTAAGGGTAAGGTTAGGGTGGGGGTTAGTGTTTTAGGGTGGGTGTTTGGGGTTAGAGCTAGGGTTAAGGGTAGGGCTAGGGTTTTAGGCCTGGGGCTTGAGTTAGGGCTAGGGTTTTAGGGTTAGGACTAATGGATAGGGGTTAGGGTAAGGCTTAGGGCTGGGGTAAGGCTTTGGCTTAGGGGTAGGTTAAAGCTTAGGGGTAGGGGTAGGGGTGGGGCTAAGAACAGGGGCGGGGCCAGGGCCTTGGTTTATGGGCAGGGCCCGGGGTTAGGGGCTATTGGCAGGGCCAGGGGCTAAGGTTAGGGGCAGGACCAGACATAGCTACTAGAAAATTAGTGCCTTGATGACACATACAAACTTCAACCTACATGCAAATAGTTACTTATTGTTGGGGACAGCTTTGGCCTTGAGGGGGAAGGGCAATGGAGAGCGCTCCCAAGATGCCGCCCTTCCTCCAGCCCCGGGGGAATGCAGAAGCAGGCCACAATTCTCTGGGTCCAGAACAAGAAGAACTGGCTTTGCGAACAGCCCCCTAACTTTCTCACCAGCCCATGTGTTTCCCATTCTGGGGGGCTTTCCCCCTGGGGTGGTGCTAAGCAAGTAATGTTTGCTCATGAGGGGGTCCTATGACAAGCTCGCCAGCCTATCGCCAGCTCTCTGGTCGATCACCCCTTTTCTCATCACTCCTACTATATCAACTGCTAGCCACTCCTTTATTAAATCAGATTTGCTCTTGACGCGTCTCTGAGATCTGCGTATGCCTGGCTTTCTTCAAGGGTAAGGAGGGAGGTAAAGCGATCTCGTACGGCCGCGTGCACCTGAGGTCTTTCCTGAGCCCCCCCCCACTCCACTCTGGCCTTACCTGCTGGTCGGGTGACCAGGGGAGAGGGTGAGAAAGGGAGCGATTAGAGTAGAGCCTGACCCCCGTGCCAGGGGAGGCGACCCGAGCCCGGCACTTATAACCTAAATAAGACACATGAAAATGCTGAGATTGGGGCTGGGAATATGGCCTAGTGGTAGACTGCTTGCCTTGTATACGTGCAGCCCTGGGTTCGATTCCCCAACACCACATATATAGAAAAAGGCAGAAGTAGTGCTGTGCTTCAAGTGGTAGAGTGCTAGCCTTAAGCAAAAAGAAGCCAGGGACAATGCTCTGGCCCTGAGTCCAAGCCCCAGGACTGGCAAAAAAAAAAAAAAAAAAAAAAAAAGCAGCAGCAGCTCAGGGACAGTGAGTGCCCAGGCCTTGAGTTCAAGCCCAGAACTGGCAAAGAAACGAAAGACTAGAGCAGGTGCAGGGGATGAGGGAGTTATAAATGACCCTGTGGGACTTCTGGCTCAATTTGCTTAGGTGTTATGTGGCGGGGCTGAGAATGTGGCCTATTGGTAAAGTGCTTGCCTTGTATACATGAAGCCCTTGGTTCAATTCCTCAGCACCACATATATAGAAAACAGCCACAAGTGGCGCTTCGGCTCAAGTGGCAGAGTGCTAGCCTTGAGCAAAAAAGAAGCCAGCGTCAGTGCTCAGGCCTTGAGTTCAAGCCCCCTGACTGGCAAAAAAAAAAAAAAATAATAAGATGGAGGGGCTGTGGGGTTTTGGACATTTGCCCAGGGCAACTGTGGCCCGACGAGTGACGCGCTTCCCTGCCAGGCGCGCCCAGCTCGGGCCTCCACGCTTCCTGTGTGCCAGGCGCGCCCAGCTCGGGCCTCCACGCTTCCTGTGTGCCAGGCGCGCCCAGCTCGGGCCTCCACGCTTCCTGTGTGCCAGGCGCGCCCAGCTCGGGCCTCCACGCTTCCTGTGCCGAGTGTAAGTGGCGCTCGGCCTAAGGACCTGGAGTTTGCAACGCATCTGACGCAGGCCCGCCGGGCTGCACGGAACCCAAGTCTACCAACTCAGGCCACAGGTGCAGACCACCACCGGAAGCGGTCCTGGTCCACAGACTTCCGGCTCCTGGCTCCTTTTTCCCTCTTTTTCTGTCCTGCTGGTTTTCAGTCTCCTCTCTCTGGGTGGGAAGAGGCAGAGCCAGAGCCCTGGGGCTGAAAGGAGAGTAGCCAGGAACCAGGGGGAAGGGCCGCACCTCAGAAAGGCAGGGTGGAGCAGGGTGTGTGGCTCAAGATTGGGAAGGACAGCGTTCCTGGCACGGGCAAGAGCGAGGTGAGAGTGAGAGGTCAAGGGGCAGGCCTGTGTCTCTGAGCTAATGCCCCAGAAGGGCGGGGTGTGTGGAGGAGCAGAGCACGCGAGGGGCGGGGCAGGAACAAGGAAGTGAGCGGTTCGGGGGCGGGGCTTGTGGGGAGCAGAGCACACGAGGGGCGGGGCAAGAACTAGGAAATGAGGCGCAGGAGTGGGTCTTGTGGGAGGGGCGGGGCAAGATAGAGGAAGTGAGTGGTTCGGGGCGGGGCACAAGAGGGTGGGGCGAGAGCGAGGTAGTGAAAGGTCAAGGGGCGGGGCTGGGTTCTGCCTGGGACCCGCAGCCCAGTGCAGGGCAAGGGGCCCAGCTCCTTCCTTGGAGAGGACACTTTGTTGGGTTCGGGCCCTCAGAGCTGGTCAGGCGCACTGTGGTGTGGTGGTGGGGCTGGACTTCCCTACACCCGTTCTGCCCCCACTGCCAGCTGTTCTGTGGCTCGTGTGTGGAGAAGGCCGGACCCCCTGCACCCGGCTCACCAGCCAAAAGCGCAGTAGAGCTGTGGCTCAAGTGGTAAAACACTGCCTTGAGCACAAAAGCTTAGGGACAGAGCCCAGGCCCTGAGTTCAAGTCTCAGGACCAGCACCGAAATAGAAACAAGGAAAGATCACCTATTAGCAACTTGCTGAAAATGATACTGGTACTATGAAAACTTATTATCTAAATTCACAGGACAGTCAGAGATAGAACAACAGTGAATGGCACATGAAGGGGTATTTAGCAACATCAACTGAAAAATCATATTGGAGAGATAACTGTTTAACAACTCAGAAGGAGAAAGAGAGAAAAGAAGATATCCAAAGAAAAAAAGATGCCTTAGGAGATACAAGCAGTCTCTGCAATTAGGTGTTGAAGGAGAGGAAAAAAAAGTATTTTAAAATTTACTGTCACAATGAACAAACTTTATAAATGGACTATTTGATGAAATAAAGGAATTATTGCTGCTACTATATAAAAGTAGCAACAGTATCGATTTTCTGAAGAGAACTTACATTTGGAGATACACATGGAAATATTTATGGGTAATTATGAGATTCTTTACACTCTAATAGGAGAGTAGATGTTAAAGAATAAAAAGATTTGACCATAGTTGAGAACTGTGAAAGCTGGAGTCACTATACCTTGTTCTCTACTTTGTATATGCTTAAATATTTGGAAAGCTCCCTATCAACTGAGAGAAGGTAAATCATCACCCCACTTAACAGAGAACAGTGGTGCTGCTGGCTGACCATCCTGGTGCCTGCAAGCTGGGGGGGGGGGGGGCGGGGGCTCCACAGTTCCTGCTCTCTGTCACCTTGCATAGTAGAGGCTTGGCCTCTTCCTCAGGGGTGGGGTTGGGGGAAGGGTGGTGATCACCTTCCCTGCAGGACTCTCTCTAGTCTTTTTTCCTGAGGGACTGGCTGACCTGGACACCTCCTGCAGGGGTGTCCGTCCCTGGGGACTCACTGACCCTACACACCTCCCTCCCAGGAGTGTCCTTCCCTGGGGACTCACTGACCCGGCACACCTCCCTCCCAGGGGTCTGTGGGGATAGGGTTGTGATTGCCCCTGGACTGTGTCATCCCGTTTAAAGGCCCTGTACTCTTCTCGATGGTAATATGGCACCTGCCAGGGTGACCCAGACACTTGGGTGGTCTGGTTCTGTGTGGGTCACCTCTCAAGAGCAGTACAGTGATGGAGGGTTCAGTCTATGAAGAACATTTGGTGGAGTTGCTGGTACCCTGAGGGACAAGTTCCCTTTTTTAGCAGGGACTCCTGTGCCCCCACAGAAGGATCCTGACTTTGTTTCCTGTCCTGTGTGTATACTGCGATAGGTATCCACTTTCTGTTGCTGCTTCTAGAAGGCCATGGGCAGCTCTCCATATGGTCTTTCTTGTCTTTGGCACCTGTAAATGTCTGCAGCCAGGTACAGATTACTGAGCTAGGGCTGGGGAGCAGAGAGGGACTTGAAGGGACTCCAGTTCCTGGACTGAGACCAGTATGACATCTTGGGGATATAGAGCCTTGTGGGTATTGGTGACACTTGAGCAGTGGATTTGGACATGAAAAGAGCTTCCTAGAGAAGAGCAGGCTGCTGTTGTCAGAGTGGGTCCCAGCATGCAGCCCCAATCCTTACCTGCACCCTGTCATCTGCTTCAGGCCTGGGCAGGGGCCAATAGAGCCTCTATACAGCCTGGCAGGGACACCTGGCCAGGAACCTGGGTTTTTTTTGGCCAGTCCTGGGCCTTGAACTCAGGGCCTGAGCACTGTCCCTGGCTTCTTTTTGCTCAAGGCTAGCACTCTGCCACTTGAGCCACAGCACCATTTCTGGCCGTTTTCTGTATATGTGGTGCTGAGGAATCAAACCCATGGCTTCCTGTATATGATGCGAGCACTCTACCCACTAGGCCATATTCCCAGCTAGAGAAAAAATTCGGAAAACAAAAATGTTTCCTTTAGATTAATGGTTTTGGTATGTTAAAAGTAAAAAAGACAATCCCTAGAAAGTTTAAGTATGTAACAAATGGTATCAGTATGTCTTAAAATTAGAGCATATGAGTAAAGTTGGTATGTAATCAAATTGGCTATAATATCAATAGGGTCAGAATTGGGACTTCGGTGTGAAACTATGTTTGTCTGTACCTGCATCTGCAGGGCTAAGGGACTTGGGTGATGTCATCTAAATGTTAACCAGAAAGATCTCATGTATCTTTAACTACTTGATTCCCTTGCTAAGATGGTTTTGTATGTAAAGCCTGGATTTGCTCATATGTAGCCTTAGGATCAGATTTGGGATCCCCTCCCATAATTCCTAACTTGCAATCACATTTGTTATGAGCTTTTTTTTTTTTTGGGCCAGTCCTGGGCCTTGGACTCAGGGCCTGAGCACTGTCCCTGGCTTCCTTTTTGCTCAAGGCTAGCACTCTGCCACTTGAGCCACAGCGCCACTTCTAGCCATTTTCTGTATATGTGGTGCTGGGGAACTGAACCCGGGGCCTCATGTATACAAGGCAAGCTCTCTCACCACTAGGCCATATCCCCAGCCCTTGTTATGAGCTTTTATCCCCGCTCAGAGCCCTATAGCAGGTCCACCAAGAGATCTTGCCCAAGCTAAGGTCCCTTTATGAGACTGGACCTCCTCCTGAGCCACACCCGCTACCAACTGAGTAAAGCGCCACCGACAAGGAAACCTGGATGACTGGAGCCTGTGGACTCATTCGCAGTGAGAGAGAACATTCTACCCTGGTGGCACAACAGAGGCTGTGTACCAAAAGTTGGACTTGGCTAACTTTACCTTGCTAGGCCTGATATATATGGTTGGTGCTTCCATAGCTAGGGAGAGAGCCTAGACACCCATAAACCCTACCTATGGGTGGTCTGGTGACTTGGGGATGAGCTATTGTAACTCCCCTGGCCACTATTATTACTCCTACTTGAGTCATGAGATCATGGCCCCACTGTAAAAAAGGAAGAGAAAATTATTCCCCCTGGCAACAGCACTTTACTTTCAGTTGTGACCAGACCCTTGTTTGTGATTGTCCTGATTATAGGACCCTGTATTATTAATAAGTTAACTGCTTTTTGTTAAGGATAGGATTAACTCATGGTTCTTAGAGCCCAATACTAACCCATTGACCCTGAAATTAGAGACTCGAGTATGTAAGATCCAAGATTGGCTCTTAAAGGTTCAATTGAAAGGGGTGAATGAAGAGCGTAGAGAATAAAATTGTGACCATTATGCCCCTAACAGCTATTTTGCTTCTGTACCTTTGCTTGCTAACCCATGGGGAAGTGGAAAAATACCAGCAGTCTTCCTATAGCTACTCTGTAACCACATGCCCCCCCCCCCCACCCCTCTGTGAACTCTATACTACCCAAATCTAGGCACTGAAGATAATGGCCATCTGGCCCGGGATGTGATTAATTGTCCATGCCCGGAGCCCACTCAAGGTTGGACATGACTAAGTGCCCGGTCTCAGACCCCGGCCCGGATCTGGGCACAAGAGACAAGAACCATCTGGCTCCAGGAATGTGGCTACATGACCACTTCTGGAGGCCCACCCGAATCTATACCTCAAGGTTAAGGCCGTCTGGCCCATATGATCGGTGGGAAAACTCAGGTCAATCCTGAGGTGACCAGTAAACTAGGGCAAATGTCAACCCATCATGTACTTGTAACCAGGGGTCTTCCCCAACTTCCCTGTACTTGTCTATAAAAGCTGTGCTGGAATTGTGCTCGTGGCCTCTCAGCGTCTGCTGGGCTCGGGTCGCCTCCCCTGGTGTGGGGATATAGGCTCTGCTCTGCTCTAACAGCTCCCATTCTCACCCTCTCCCCTGGACACCCGACCCGCAGGTAAGGCCAGGGTGGAGTGGGGGGCTCAGGAAAGACCTCAGGTGCATGGGGCTGTACGAGATCGCTTTACCCACCTCCTTACCCATGAAGAAAGCCAGGCGTGCGCGGATCTCGGAGATGCTTCGTGAGCAATCTGATTTATTAGGCCAGGGCAAAGGCTAATGGTAGGAAGGGACGAGAGAAGGGTGATTGGCCAGAGCGCTGATAGGCTGGCGAGCTTGCCATAGGACCCCCTCATGAGCTAACGTCACTTGGAAAGCGCCACACCAGGGGTGAAAACCCGCGAGACTGGGGGGCACATGGGCTGGCAAGAAAGTTTGGGGGGCTGTTCGCAAAGCCAGTTCTTCTGGTTCCTGACCCAGAAAAATGTGGCCTGCTTCCGCATTCCTCAGGGCTGGGGGAAGGGCAGTGTCTCGGGCGCGCTCTCCAATGCCCATCCCCCTCAAGGCCAAGGGTGAACCCCAACAAGCGTCACTGGCAATGAGTGCACAGGGGGTCCGGGTTTGAACTCGTAATAAACGACCCTTGTGGTTTGGCTTTGACTCTGGACTCTGATGGTTGTCTTTGGGGGCCTTGAAATCTGGGCATTACAATACATCTGTTCAGGAAAGAAAGCTTGTAGACCTGAGATTGTGTCCTTACTGAGATCTGTTAAAGGCCTGCAAAGGTAATGTAGGCATTTTTTTTAAGTCATCAGAAATCAGTTCCCCAGCCAGTCAGGAAAAATCTTTTACAAACTAGAATGTTGGGCTGGGGATATAGCCTAGCCGCAAGAGTGCCTGCCTCGGATACACGAGGCCCTAGGTTCAATTCCCCAGCACCACATATGCAGAAAACGGCCAGAAGCGGCGCTGTGGCTCAAGTGGCAGAGTGCTAGCCTTGAGCGGGAAGAAGCCAGGGACAGTGCTCAGGCCCTGAGTCCAAGGCCCAGGACTGGCCAAAAAAAAAAAAAAAAAAAAAACTAGAATGTTAAAAGGCACAAATTTGTAAACCTGAAGTCACCTATCTGGGCTTCATATTAAAAGAGGGCAAGCGTTGGCTGTTGGATGCACGTAAAGAGACTGTGCTGAAAGCCCTGTGCCTGTCAGCCAGACAAGTCAGACAGTTCCTGGGAACAGCAGGCTTTTGCCGGCTGTGGATACCTGGGTTCGCTGAGATGGTCAAGCCTCTATATGAAGCCACAAAAAACCTCTCAGAATTTCATTGGACTGAGCAGATGCAAAAAGCCTTTGAGGCAATCAAGAAAAGCCTTCTGGAAGCCCCTGCCTTAGGCCTACCCTATATGAATAAACCATTCACATTGTTCGTGGCTGAAAATAAAGGAATACATAAGGGGTGCTCACCCAACCAATTGGACCTTGGAGATGGCCAGTCGCCTACTTGTCAAAGAAATTGGATCCTGTCGCTGCTGGGTCGCCTCCATGCTTAAGAATAATAGCTGCAGTGGCCCTCTTGGTAAAAGATGCAGATAAGTTGACTCTGGGACAGAACCTGACTTTGGCCACGCTCTAGAGGGGGTGCTAAAACAACCACCCGACTGGTGGATGAGCAATGCCCGCATGGTCCATTACCAGACCTTGTTACTTAACCCGGCACGTGTCAGCTTCTGTGTACCAACAGCATTAAACCCAGCAACTCTGCTGCCGGATCCGGATCTGGAAGTGCCCCTGCATGATTGTGAGCAGATCCTGGCCCAAGCACATAGCCTCTGGCCATACTTGCTGGATTCGCCGCTATCACATGCCAAGCACACCTGGTTCACGGATGGCAGCAGTGTCATTCGGGATGGAAAAAGGTATGTAGGTGCGGTGGTTACTATGGACACTGAGATAGTATGGGTGGAGGCACTCCCCCAGGGAACTTCTGCACAAAGAGCAGAACTAGTGGCACTAACAAAAGCCTTACAGATGGGAAAAGGAAAGAGACTAAATATTTATACGGACAGCCGATGCGCTTTTGCCACTGTACAGGTCCATGGAGCCATCTACCAAGAGAGGGAGCTACTGACAGCTGAAGGAAAGGCCATTAGAAACAAGCAGGAGATTTTAAGCCTCATCCGGGCCCTATGGGAACCAGCAAAGATTGCCATTATGCACTGTCCGGGTCATCAAAAGGGAGTTGATTTGGTGACTAGAGGGAATAATCTGGCCAACCAGGCAGCCAAGGAAGCAGCCCTCCAGCCCAGAGCAGAAGTATTGACTCTAGTAGACCCCGGGCCACGAGCTTTGCCTCCTGTGCCCCAGTATTCCCAAGAAGACTTGGAGAGGATAAAGAAAATTCCCATGGCCCACAAACCCCCGGACAGAGAAGGAAACAATGACTGGTGGAAAACTTGTGAAGGGAAACTTATCTTGCCACAAGGGCTGGGTAAGGGGATCCTTAAGAGAATCCACTGAGCTTCTCACATGGGAATCCGAAGAATGCAGGACTTGCTCCGACACTCCAAAGTGAAAATTAGACAAGGAGATCAACTTTTTGAAGATATTGTTAAAAATTGCAAGGCCTGTCAGCTCACCAATGCCCCCAATCAACCAGTTACTAAAGGAGCTCGCCTCCGTGGGTATAGGCCAGGCATGTATTGGGAAGTAGATTTCACAGAAATTAAACCTGGAAAATTTGGATACAAATATTTGCTAGTTTTTGTAGACACCTTTTTAGGATGGTTTGAAGCTTATCCAACAAAGCATGCGACCGCGAATGCAGTGGCTAAGAAGATCCTGGAAGAAATCCTACCCAGGTATGGCTTCCCATCCACCACTGGGTCGGACAATGGATTGGCCTTCGTCTCAAAAGTAAGTCAGGGAATAGCCACTGCACTGGGGACGGATTGGAAATTGCATTGTGCTTATAGACCCCAGAGTTCAGGACAGGTAGAGAGAATGAATCGGACTCTAAAAGAGACCTTAAGTAAATCGGCCTTAGAGACTGGTGCAGTCTGGGTGTCACTCCTTCCTTTTGCTCTGCTTAGAGTAAGAAATTCTCCCTATCTGCTTGGCTTTACTCCTTTTGAAATAATGTACAGGTACCTCCCAACCATTATCCTTAGCCTTCAGACTGAATTGCTTGCTGATTTGGATGATACTGAATTTTTGTGTAAACTTGACTATTTGCAGCTCACGCACAAGAGTATGTGGCCCCAACTTAAGGCATTATATGATTCTGCTTCTTTCCCTACCCCCCTTTTATTCAGACCAGGGGACTGGGTATTCGTCCGGAGGCATAACCCCAAATCCTTAGAACCACGGTGGAAGAGACCCTACGTGGTGCTACTGACTACTCCCACTGTCCTCAAGGTAGACGGTATCGCCACTTGGGTCCATTGCTCCCACGCCAGGCCAGCTGACCCCTTTGCCCTGGACGAAAACCACCGTGGTGGAACATGGGAGATCTCCAAGCACCCGACTCCGCTGCTTCGCCTTCGCCTCAAGAAAAGAAAGTTAGACTGAACATTGTTATGATTTTTTTTGCCTTCTTTCCTTGCTACCCTGGCTAATGTTGATGTTATTTTGGCAGCTCACTCCAAATTGGGGTCACCCCCTTATTTTAGCAACTAAGGAAGCCCCCTTAGGAACCTGGTGGCCAGACTTAGTAGTAGACTTATGTGATCTGGCCACAGGCAACTGGGATATGCCAGATCACTCGAACCCAAACCTGAATGAGCAGGAGTCCTGTAAAGTCCCATGAAAGCAAGAAGGCATTAGTAGTTTTGGGCTTGCTCAGGAATACGGATATAGCCACCCGACCCTTAGAGCACAGCTGAGAAGTTTACCATTCTATGTATTATTTTGTTGCTGACATTTGGACCCTAAACCCTATACAGCTAATGGTAAAAGGTTACACTGCTGTAGCTCAAAAAAAAGTCTGTATAGCTGAAAGTTAATTTCCAGGTTGAAGTAATCCTGCAGTCCCTTGGTAAAGTAGACTAATGTTATAGGTTCCTGGCTAGGTAAGGTCAATGTCCCTCAGTCAGCCTGAAGAAGCTACAGAAGATGGATGATTTTCACTGATCAGCCCCCTTTAAAACCAAGGGACCATCACCTTCCTGTGGTTGTACCTACACTATCTCTGTAATCTTATCTGAGTATATTGGAAACCGTGTATACTGGTATTGGAAGTAGGAAATTGAAAGGGAATACCAAATTTGAGAGACACAGGGTAAAAAAAGACAAACAACTACAAAAGAAATACTTGCAAAACTGTTTGGTGTAAGTGAACTGAACACCTCAAGGGGGGGGGGAAGGGAAAGGGGGAGGAGAGAGGGGGCTATGATGGACAAGGTAACAAACTGTACAAGAAATGTATCCAGTGCCTAACGTATGAAACTGTAACCTTTCTGTACATCAGTTTGATAATAAAAATTTGAAAAAAAGAAACATTTTGTTTTAATATCCTAAGAAATAGCTACAAAATAGAGAATTGTGTCAATTTCAAAAAACAAAACAAAACAAAACAAAAAACCAAGGGACCAGAGTTGTTTTTGGTTACTACTTTGGGCCCTATTGGCCCATGCCTTATCTCTATATCATCCCCTAGACATGCAAGCCATTGAAATGGACAGAAGCGAGCCATGATTGGCTTCCAAGGTACCAAAGAGAAAAGTGGGAAAATGAAGAGCCAGACTAAAGCCATTTTGAAGTCAGGCCCCACTTACCACATGAGCCTGAGATAAGCAGGCCCTGTGAGCAAACCCAGGACAAGCTTATTAGGGCCTAGCCGGTCAAGAACTCTAACTGTCCCCCAAATGCCTCAAGCCCTGAGCCAATCAGATTTGTACCCGTGTCCTATTCTTGCTTGCTTGAACACCTGATTGCTGTAACTTTGTTTTTTTTGTCTTGCTTGAACACCTGATGGCTGTAACTTTGTTTTTTGCCTTTATAAGCCCTGTGCAATTGCAGCTTGGGGCTTCTTCCTAACCTCCGCTGTGTCGGTGGGTAGGATGGGGCCCGAGTTGCAGCTTGCCTGAATAAAGCCCTGCCTTGCTTTTGCATTTCGGAACGTCTGAGTCTCGGTGGCCTTCTTGGTGGTCTTCTCGCGACTTGGCCTAACACTATGTCATCAAACACTGGAACTCCTACTATGCGAGATATGTATTATCATATAAAAAAGAACAGGAAAATGTACAGAAGTTAAAAATGTTTCTGAGTCATAAGAGTCATGTACTACATAAACAAGATTCAGAGGGAAGGGTGACATTGCAGTAACTGCATGTATCAGGTTTTAAGATATTTTTGCTATGATTACTTTTTATAATTAAAATGACACAGAAGTGTTAATTTATTTAAGAAAAAGTAACTTAGAAATGCAATATGGAAATTTTGGCCTGAAACAGACCTCATCAAATCTTTGCCTATTTTTTTTGCTTTTGCTGATAAAGTGTCATCTTAGTATTAACATTTTAAAGTTAAAATGTATGTACAGAAATATTTCTAACTGTACATCAAGCTCATTTTGACTGAATGATCTCTTTCAAAAGTACAGAAATTTGATGCTTTACAAAGTTAAAAACATATTTGCAACAAAGAATAAATATTAAGTAATTAAGAATGGATATCCAGAAAAGTTACCCTTTAAAAACATAAACATTAAATAGAATTCTCATTTTTTCTATTAATTTTCTATAGTCCAAGGCCACTGGTCTCTTTAATGCAATTGCCAAAAATTTGTGGATAACTTTACACGGCATGTTTTACAAGGAAAGCATGAAAGTTTTGGAAAATAATTTTAAAAGTAAGCCATGACAGAGTTGGTGCCCTGAGGAGGGGCCTTTAATCCTAGCTACTCAGGAGACTGGGATCTGAGGATTGTGGTTCAAAGCCAGCCCCAGCAGGAAAGCCAATGAGAATCTTAGCTCCAATTAATCACCTAAAATGTAGGGAGGGAGCTGCAACTCAAGTGGTAGAGTGCTAGCCTTGTCAGTAATGCAAAACAATGCAATGCCCCAACAAAAAGATTTGTGTGTACTGTTAAAAAGAAATCAGTTAATGTACTCTTTACCTGACTTATGCAAATGTAACCCCTCTACACATCATTTTTATAATAACAATGAAAATACAGTTTCCATTGGTGCATATAGTATACGGGAACAGTTATTTGAAGCTTTTCATTGTAATACTAAGAATCCTCTCAGTGTAAGCATTCTCTTGCTCTGGTTTATTCAGATAGGTTTGTGTTTTGGTTCTGAGACCTTGTACTGTTCACCCAGTTGGAATATTTTTGGCACTGGGCATGTAAAAAATGAAAAATATGAATAAATTGCTGCATCAGGGTCTTAATAATTGAAAGGAAAGATCCTTTCCAGCTTTACCACAATTGTTTTGTGAATGAATTTCTAGTACTGCTTCTTGGAATTTTCCTGAAACAGAATCTCTCAATGCAAGGGGATTGTCCTTGGGAATGTAGTTGTGTGCCTGGTGATATGTTATTTTATGTGGTAGCAGCTGTCTTGAAGGGTATGGAGTTGGGTAAACAACTGTAAAACGAAACAAAACAAAAACAACTGTAGAAAATGGCAAGGTTCAGCTGACAGCTCTTAAACAGAAGTAACCTAATTGTTTTTCCTTGTTATACACATTACCAATGAAATAGGATTTCTACAGCTCAGATGGTTTTCTGGACTTGAAAAGATCATTTGAAACCATTAACAGTTGGAGAACTAACACGCACACCTCCCCCTAAGATTTCTCACCCCAAATGTACTGAGCAGCATGGAGAGACGCTGTGGATGTTTCTAAACTAGAAATGTCTTCTGAAGGCCAAGCCTTCCTATAGTTGGAAGAGCAATGCCTGACTGACGCTTTCTCAGCTTGCACTGATCATGGAAAGAGACTTTGCTCTCCATGGGGATTCTTATTTCTTTCTCTATAACAAACCCATCTTCTTCACCACGGGTATTAATATTTGTTTTCACCTGTTTTTCATAAAAGGTAGGACAAAGGTACAATGGGGTAATCAATACGCAGTTCACTGTTGTAAGGTCCTCCCCCCGGAGGGCTACAGGCTTCCCCACCTGACTGTCTCCGCCTGGTTACCTAGGTGACCCGCACCCCTGGGGGCGGTTACCTCCTCCGCCCCGGAGGTCACATCCGGGCCCCACCTCCCCAACCCGCCCAACACAAAGCCTCCTCCGGGGGCTCCAGCCCGCCCCACCCGCCGTGAGCTTGGGCGCGGGTGAGCTCACGGGTCAGCGGAAGGAGCTCTGCTCTCCTGCCCGAGACCGCGCGGCGTCCTCCGTTCCCGCTCCTGCTCCACACCCAGCAGCCATCAGGTAAGGAATGCGCCTGTCGGAAGGCGGAGGTTCTCAGCCTCCTTAGCGGGATCTGGAACTTTCGGGCGGTTCCTGTCTGGGGCGCTGGAGTGAACTTGGAGCAGTTTATCCGGGGCTCTGAGCTCCAGGTGGGAAGTCCACACGGAGCCGCCGCGGCTTCTCCCGCGGAGTCCACGGGTGTTCACCGGGCAGCCTTGCCCGCCTGGTTTCTTCTTTAGGACCCGCATTTGCACTGCGGGCGCCGCCGGGCGCCGGGCGGGGCGCGGGGACCCGGGTCTGGAAGGGGCGACCCCCCCCCCGCCCCCATCGCCACCCGGACCCGGGGAGATCTGCCCTCCCCTCGCCGCGCTTCCAGCCCCCGCTTCCGGCTCCCGGCGGCCGCGCGTCCGGAGCCGTCGGCCCGGACCTGTGGGACGGCGCGCGCCGCACCGAGTCCGCGTCCTCCCGGTTCCGGGGCGCAGGCTCGGGGTGCTGGCCCAGACCCACCCGAAACGGCCGCCTGAGAGTCGGGCAGACGCGGGAGCGGACGGTGCCGACCCCGCTCGGGGACGGGCGGCGCCGGGGCGAGGGCGCGCACCGCCCCGGGACCGGAGGCCTCCGGGCGCCGGGCACTGCCCCTCCCCACCCGGGGCCGGCAGGTGCGCGCGCCTCCTCCACCCGCCCGGCTCTCCCGGAGCCGAGCCCTGGGCCGGGCTGCCCGAGCCGCGCTCCTCCGCCTCCAGCGCCAGCCGCAGCTCCTCTCCCTTCTGCCGGACAGCAGGCGGCCCTGGCCTGTCGGGGGGGTCCCGAGGCGCCCGAAGGACTCCCGGTCCTCAGTGTGCTCGGAAGATGGAGAATGAGAGGGAAAGGGGGTGAACTGGACATCTGCTTTTGGTGAGTCAACACGCTGCCCAGAACCACATGCTGTTGAAAATGACCTTTGTCAAGATAGGTGATATTTGGGGTACGCTTCAGGGGTAGGGCTCGGTGTTAATGGTAGCATTAAAATTTGATTAGGGTAGCCAAACCCTAATCCATACCCTAAGCCACTCAGGAAGCCTATGCCTTACTTGAAACTTTTCATTAACCAAACCCACACAATAACTGTGCCCAACACAGCAACCCTAACCCAGTCCTCAAAGCTGGGAGAGAGAACTGGTTTGCTGGTCTGGTTTTTGTTCTTTCTTCCCTCTCTGGCCTGTTTCCTGACATTGTTGAGGGTCTGTGTGGACTGCAGGCCTTTTTAACAGCTGGCTGCCTGCAGACTGCTAATGCTCTGATAAACACTCCAAGATTCGGTCCTTCAGTATGTGGCTTCTCAGATAATTTACACATATCAAACAGTATGACTGGGGTTAGGGGTCGGTTGTTGATGTCACTAAGGACTGGTGGTAGTAGGGCTACTCAGAGTGTGCCTTAGCATAAAGATGTAGTTATGGTTTGGAAATAGATTAGGCAGGTGTTGGGTTTTCCATTAACCTTACAGAGCAGGTGAGTGTTAGGGACTAAGTTAGGGTTAGGATCACTATTACAGACAGATAGTAAATGATGCTTGAGGAATGGGTCAGGCTTAGGGTTAGGGAATGTGGTAGACAAAGGATGAGGTTGGAGAGCCTGTTAGGGAAAATTTTAGGATCAGAGTTTAGGAAGGGTTGAGGGTTAGGGAATGGGTGAGAATTAACTTTGTGGAATGAGTTTGAGTTATGAGATGTGTTATGGAGTGGTTTACAAAACAACTTATGGAACAGGTAAGGATTAAGAACATGTTAAGGAAGGGGCTAGGGTGAGAGTTAGGCAGTGTGTTCAATATGAATGTGTTAGGTACACAATTGCATGGATTTTGATTAGTGAATGGCTTAGGGTGAGGCATAAGGTTGGTGAGTAGCTTAAGGTGTGGGGTTGGGTTGCAGCACGCTAGGGTGTGAGTACTGGCTAGAGTTAGTGTGCATGATGGAGATACATGTTAGGGTATGGGGTAGGAGTAGGGTTAGGGTTGGATTGAAGCTGTATTATAGTTAGGGTACATGTGAGTGTAGGTTTATGGTTATGTTTAGGACATGTGTTTTGGTTTGGGGTAGGAGATAGGGTAGGGATTAGAGACTGTGAGTAGCCTCAAGCTCCTCCCCAGTGTCTTGCTTTACTAGCCCTGCTCTTTTCCATGCCCTTCTTTCTGGTGTCTCAGAGTTTGTCTTCATCCTGTATTTGTCTTCATCTTGTGTCTCTTACTTATTATGCAAAAAAGTCCATTTCCTCTCACTGGAAGGCCTATTTTTGTGTAAGCATACAATTTAAAGCTTAAGTCTAGGGTCCTAGCTTTGAACAAAGCCCATCTGTACTCTCAAAATACCTCTGAAGAACCTAGATAGGTGAGGATGAAGCTGTGAGGATAGGTTGTGGTTTCCCCTGGACTGTGTCATCCTGTTTAAAGGCCCTGTACTCTTCCCTATGGTAATATGGCACCTGCCAGGGTGACCCAGACCCTTGGGTGGTCTGGTTCTCTCTGTATGGTTCACCTCTCAGGAGCAGTATAGTGATGGAGGGTTCGGTCTGTGGAGAACATTTGGTGGAGTTGCTGGTACCCCAAGGGACCAGTTTCCTTTTTTGTGGTGTTATGCCCAGATTTCGCATCCCCAAAGACCTCCAAGGAGCTTATTCCAATGCAAACACAAGTCTTTATTGCAAGCCCGAGCCTGGACTCTCAACCACCAACACAGCAGATCTGGATTGAGAGCCCCAACCCTCAGATAAGCAGGGTTTTTATTGTGATTACTACAGGGGCATGGTATTTCCAACTTGTCAGATATTTGATTGGATGGCATTTAGCAAGCAAGTCTTGTCCTATTTCTATTGTCTGTCTACCCTTTCAGTTATCTGTTTTGGCTTTGATAACATAAACTGGCCTTGATATCAGGAACTAACAGCAGGGGGCCACATAGCAGTGATGCAGGGGGTTAATGCATGGGGTAGAGCATGTCACAAATGGGTTAAGCAAGCCGTTTACATAAGCAGAATATTGCCGTGAGGCTGACCTAGTACCAACTTTATTTTAACAATTTCTTCTGTGTTTTCCTGGACCGAGACCAGGTTGACATCTTGTGAGGGATATAGAGTCTTGTGGGTATTGGTGACACTTCATCAGTGGATTTGGACATGAAAAGAGCTTCCTAGAGAAGAGCAGGCTGCTGTCGTCAGAGTGGGTCCCAGCATGCATGAATCCTTACCTTCACCCTGTCATCTGCTTCAGGCTTGGGTAGGGGCCAATAGAGCCTCTCTACAGCCTAGCCGGGACACCTGGCCAGGAACCTGGGAGGCCATCACACTGCTTACCTATAGTGAGTGCAATCCTGGCAGTCCTCCGGCCTGGATAAGGAGGAAGGCACTGGGGCTGCCCACCCATGGGTTCCTGAGCTCCGAGGATGTGTTGGCAGCATAGGGCAGCTATTGGCAGGGCAGGGGTGGGGGTGGGGAGGAGGCAGGGAAGGTGGGAAGCTCTCTGTTTGCCTGCCACAGGAGGACTGGATCCTTTCTCCTACCAGGCTGGCTCCTCCAGAGTCAGAGGGAGGCAGCAGTGACTACTGCATTTTAGGCTGCTGTGGTGAGTTCCATCTGTCTGTGTTCCACATGGAGAAGCCCAGGCCAATACAGGCCTGTGGTCTTTCCTATATCCAGCAGAGCCTAGACATCCAGCAAAGGGCTACTGTGAGGAAGCTGGCCACAGTCAGAGACTGCTTGGGGACTCAAAGCGCATTTGCTCTCTTCCATTCTGGGCAGGCAGCAGGTTCTCTCTGACCTGTCCAGCTGCTTCATGTCCACATTGAGGAAAGTGAATTAATGCCCCTGTTGCTGAATGTTGGTGGGCCTTGGTCTCCTGAGAAGGTCACTTGCACACTGTACAGAAGTCCTTATGTTGATGGAGTAGGAGCCCTTCATCAATCCTCAGTTCTGTGGGGAAGGGTCCCTACCCCTAACATCCTGACACCCAGCCTCTTTGCTCCCTTTTCCCCTTAAGGTTTTGCCCCAGGGCTCTCTCAGAAGGGTGTGGATACACATCCTGTTCTGTGCTTCCCCCTTTAAAGGACCAACCAGGGCTCTGTGGACACTGGTGAGATGCCATGACCAGGTGGAACAGCCTCTTCATGCATCTTCCTGAGTCACATTCCCAACTGAGTTTACAAGGGATGTCTTGGCTCTTCCAAAGTATAGATGACCCAGCTCTGGTCCTGCTGACACAGCATCATCAGAGTAGAGGCTCGCCAGATTCAGAAAGGTATACCTCTTGTCCTAATTTTCCCACTGCCCCTGAGATTGAGAACTGAGGCCAGGGATGGCAAACAGACTGAAACGACTCCCCGGCAGTAGCCATGGCCTGTGAAGGGCCCTGCTTCCTATAAAACCGTATTGGGTGACCTTGAGGGAGGCACCCATGGTCTGGAGAGAGTGTAAACAGAACAGAACATTTATGTGTTATTTCCCTAGGGTTGCTATGACAAGGCACTGCACACTGGGAGCTATGGAGATCTTCTTTCACAGCTCTGAAGTCCAACAGGTGGAACAAAGTCCAACAATGAAAGCAAGGTGTATTATAGGCCACATTCCCTTGAGAGGTGCAAGGACATGATGTGTTCCAGGTCTTGTCCTGGTTTCTAAACCTGTGAGGGAATAGCGTAGTTTGTAGAGTAACTCCCCTGTGTGCATTTCTGTGACTAAGTTTCCACCTTTTTTTTTTTTTTCTCCAGTCTTATGCCTTGAACTCAGAGTCTGAGCACTGTCCCTGGCTTCTTTTTGCTCAAGGCTAGCACTCTGCCACTTGATCCACAATGTCAGTTCTTGCCATTTTCTATATATGTGGTGCTGAGGAATCGAACTCAGGGCTTCATGTATATGAGGCAAACACTCCTGCCACTAGGCCATACTCCCAGCACCAGTTTCCACCTTTTAAGGGGCACAATAATAGTGGTTTAGAGTGGAAGTGAGGGAACAGAAGACACTGTACACAAGAAAGCACAAAAAAAGTGACTTAGGGATGACCCTAACAACACTTGCCAACAGCCCATCTCTGTATATGGTCACACTCATAGGTACTGCAAAACTTACACATATGAATTTAGGGGGCACACCCATTACAATGCCACTGCTGGTGGTTCCTACCTCTCATTCCCTAGGCAGATCCCTGCTCACCCTGAGTACTGGACTTTGGATGATACAGTGATAGTTCAGTGAGTGCTGGGGACACTAAAGTTTGGAGCAGGATCAGACAGAGCCTAGTCTGTCTCTGGGCACTGAGACATTGGGATACCTCCTTGGGGCTTCAAGTTTCCCTGTGACCTGGGCAGAAAGTAGTTGCAGCTACAGGCTCCCTAAGGCCAAAGCCTTTCCTAGCTGAGGTAGGCATTGCTCTTGTGATCTGCAGAGACGACAGTTTCCTGGTGAACCTCAATGGCCAGATCTTGGTCAGTGGGAGCAAGGCATGCCCAGAATAGGTCTGTAGCATCTGGAGTCCGAGAGGTATGGGCAGAAGAGAGGAGCAGGCATCCTCATGTGTAACCAAGTGTAAAACACCAGTGTGGATCCACTTCCAGGACCCAGCCTCTGGGAGGCTCTGGCTAGTGAGGCTCCCGATGCTTCACATAGAATCTGTGCCACTTCAGGGCCAGACACACGTGATCCCCCCAGATCTGGAGTGCCCCCACCCACCCCGTGTGGCCTGGGCTTATGTTCATGGGACTGTTAGATGATGCCCTGAGTAGTTCTTGGGGTTCTTACCCTGGGTGGGAATCTGAGTGTGAAGCACTAAGAGGCTATGCAATTATAGGATCAGGGGTCACTTCACCTGGACTTCATCTTCCCTTCTACAGGTGAGATTAAACACACATAGCGGGTTGGTGTGAGGTTTTTATTTTTTTGAGCAGGACACTTGCCCATTTTTGGTGCTGAGAGAACACTGATTTCCATTTATTTTTATTTTTTATTTTTTTTTGCCAGTCCTGGGGCTTGGACTCAGGGCCTGAGCACTGTCCCTGGCTTCTTTTTGCTCAAGGCTAGCACTCTGCCACTTGAGCCACAGCGCCACTTCTGGCCATTTTCTGTATATGTGGTGCTGGGGAATCGAACCCAGGGCCTCATGTATATGAGGCAGGCACTCTTGCCACTAGGCCATATCCCCAGCCCTGATTTCCATTTATTGAGAGATGACAACCATCAGAAACCATTCTGAAGTTGGCATCACTGTAGGTCAGGGACACTGAGCACTGTAATCCCAGTCATCTGAGGAGGCATCAAGGAGAAGGTGACAAGGACCTGGTATGAAAAGATGGTCACTGGGTTTATGTTAGGAGCTGAGTAAACAAGGTGTCTGGGACACAAAAATGCAGACTCTGGCTGGCCATGCTCCAGGTAGCACTGGGATGTGGAGGGACTTGTAAGCTATGCTGAGGAGGCACCATGACTTCTTAACTTCCAGGAGTTATCATGTGTTAGCCAGTGCTCTGTTTCAGACAAGATCCCCACCTAAGCAGCCACACAGACACCTGTGGCCTCTTTTGCTCCCATGAGGCAGGATGCAGAAGGAGATGTGGCAACACGCATTTTAGCCATAAAGGATGCTATGTGGACTGGCTGTTTACTCATTTCCTGAAGAAAGTTATGAATAATTCTACTTAGTTAAAATGTCTCTTTTAACCTTAGTCTAAAAAGGACCCCATCTCTTAGATGAGAAATGGGGGCTCTGTTTCTCCCACAGATTTTCCCTATTTTCTGGTTTAAGTATAAACTCTCCATCACTGCATTAGCTCTTGGTTTTGTTACTGGTTTCATAATTTTTAGAGGGAGAAGGAATCTCATTTGTGTCAGATATGAGTAACAATCGGAAGCTAATTCATCCTAACACAATGGGAACACAATGTTTTCAAAGATTGAAGTAAAGTTCACATGATACAGAAGGACTTGAACACTTTAGTGATGCACACTGCCCATGTTGAGTGTCTGTTTGTCCTAGATACTTGGCTTGTTTCCTTTGAATTGCTGTTGTGCATAATGGTGCTAAACATGTATCTATTCACACATTTCTGTGTGAATGTTTTCACTTGTGTCAGCATATGTAGGAATAGAATTGCTAGATCCTATGGAAATTCAAGTGTTAGCTTTTGTTTCACATGTGCCAAACTGTTTTAACGCAGCTACCGTACATTTTCGCATTTCTATGAACAATATCCACTTCTTTATTTTTTGTCACCAATACGTGATCATTTTACATGTTTTTTATGTTTCTGAAGTGATGTCTTGTGATTTTGATTCTTATTTCCCTGATGGGTAATGATGTTGAACAAGTTTTCTTTTGGTTTTGGGGGGGGGAGGGTTTCAATGTATGGCGTTGAACTCATGATCTTCAAGGCACACGAGATGGCTGCAATCATCCAACAGAGCATGGGGCAACTTGATTGTGGGGTCCTGCTCACCTGTTGGGTTGCTAGGGTATATGAAGGCATGTGTGAAGCCACTGTTGTTGGAGGGTGACTGAGTCTGTGCAGAGAGGCTCGCCATGTCCATCCCAGGAGACATGGAGGTGCAGTCTCACAGTATCTGGCTCTAAGGAGATGCTCTCCATCTGGAGCACAACCTGCATCCATGAGTGTCTAGCCTCTACCGTTACCCACTGAGCACTGAAGCTTCAGAGTCTAAACAGAAGAGGTCAGGAAAGGTCACTGTGATGTTTGGGCTGGATAAAGCTGAAGCCTGGAGATGAGTAGGTGCTATGGTGGGTGACAGAAAATCCACTAGCCATCAAAGAAAAGTTTGATAAGTTGAACTGCTTCAAAGGAAACCAGTACAAACCTCCTAAGATTTCCAAGACCAGCTGTTAAATTCTCCAAAGCACCCAAGGATAGGCCGCCAAACTCTCTGGAGACAAAGCACCCATTAATTCTTAAGTACAGAGATTCAATAAATTTGTAATAAACCCAAGACCTGAGAGACACACAGTCTACAGCTGTGAACAAGGAAGGAAGTGTAACTACTTGTTGAGGCTCCATAGTTTATTCTAGGTATTAATAAGGAAACTGCACAGTAGTTCTGAGTTCATCTACCATTTCTACATTCTACACTGCATTTTAGGGTTGGCTATTGAATCCTGGCCACTCACACGTGCTAGCCAAGTCTTCTTGAATGACTTTTACATTTAGTTCCTTTCCACATTCTCAGTCTAAAATTTGGAAAGCCATTGTAGAATTAAAACAGATATCTTATGCTGTGACCCATTCGTTGTACCTTTAGTTATTTCTCCAATAGTTGTACTCTGCCCTATGCTCAGTGACTCCCTCAGTGCTTCAATGAGAAGGTACCCAAGAGAATATCAGTAGGAACCTGTGCAAATTGTCCATACATAGTCAGAGTGGGGCTCTATGGTGCTGTCCCAAGTGCTAGTGCACCCTCTGCTGTTTACTTGGGAAATGACAGGTGTGACATGTAAACGTGTGGAACAGTGTTGTTGTTTTTTCTTAATTCTCTGTGTGGGTGCTGTTGATAGGGATTGAATTATGACTTGGGTGCTGTTCTTTAGCTTTTCCACATAAGATTGTGCTGCACTTCTTGAGCTAATGAGAAGGCACCCTTTGGAAATTGTCCATACAGAGTCAGAGTGGGGCTCTATGTCATTGTCCCAGGGATGAGGTCAGAGTGAGGGAAGGAAGATGGCAGGGAGGGAGAGGGAGAATACAGGCTTTTCATTCGTTTTTGTAGTTTATGAGGGAGCATGAAGCTCCAAATAATCTTGCATGGAAGTTTTTTGTGAAGATAGCGCTTGTTGCCTATGAATTCCTGGCCATTGTTTTCCATGGCTGTTTGCCTGTCTCCTTGTTTTAAATTTTTGAAAGAAATACTGGTTGATGAATTCAGAAGATTGAATGTTTCAATTTAAATTCCTCCTTCACCAAGTAGATTGCTGTAAAGGTCTAACAGATACCCATGTGATAAAAAAAGGTATTTCCCCCTTTTTCCCTGGAAAATGGAGTAATGAATAAACATCAATAAAAACCCAGCCTTCTTATTCTTGTTTTGTTTTTCTCTCTGGTCTGGTCTGTCCTCCTCTCTGTTCTCCTTCCCCTCCCCCCTCATCTGCCAAGTCTGATTGTGACAGTAATCTGGGATGAATGGAAGTGGCCATGCTATGCTCCTAGCTGCTGCCCCTAGCAGGTGTCTCCTTAAGCCTGCTTGTGCCAGTGGGTTTGATAGTTCTAGGGGCAGGAGAGACCCTGAAGGCTTGTGGACTGTCCTGTACCAGGCCCTGGGTTGGAGCAAAGGCCTTCTGCTAGGCAGGCAGGGCAGCAGATCTGCAGGTGGGGCCTCAGGAAGCTAGAGGTGCAGGGGTGAGGCTTATGGGGCATCTGAGTACAAGAGAGGTGGGGCAAGAGCCAGGAAGCTAGAGGTGCAGGCCTGTAGCTTATGGGGCTTCACAGCTGGAGAGGGGAGGGGCAAGGGCAAGTAAGCTAGAGGTGCAGTAGTGGGACTTATGGGGCCTTACAGCACAAGAGGGGCGGAGAAAGTGGGATGAAGTGAGAAGTCAAGGGGCGTGGCCTGGCACTGGACTGGTTTAGGTTGGTTCTGCCTGGGACTGGCAGTCCTGCCATTAGCCCTCGTCTTTGGTTTTGGCCTACAAAGCTGGTCAGGCTTAGTGTGGTTTCGTGGTGGGTCTGGGCTCCCGTACACCCATCCCATCAGACACCATCCGCTTGTCTGCATGGGGAAACCTGGAGGAACGCTGACCCTGCACAGATGCTGCTTGTGTGTGGAGAAAGCCTGACCCAGGTGCACCAAGCTGACTTTGAGGCAACTCCGGAAGACAAGCAGAGCTAAGGCAAGCTTCCTGGCAGGTGGGGCCCAGGGCATGGGTGTGGGGTGGCTGTGAAAGTGTGTGGAGAAGCACGGCCTGCCTCAGTTTGCATGTTTGTGCCCTTTCTGATGTGGCTTTTGTGAGGCTAGGCCTCAAACCAGGCCTCTGGAGCCTGCTTTGAGGTTGTGCAGAGCTTTTAGCTGGTGCTTTTAGTCTTGGCAGGCCCAGGCCATGGTTGTTGGCATTGTTGGGTGGGTGTGAGAGTGGGTGGAGAGGCAGGGCCTGCCCCTCCTGTTTGCTTGTTTCTGTCCTTCCTGAAGTGGCTTAGGTGAGGCTAGGCCTCAAACCCAGCCTCCAAAGTGGGCTTCCAGTCAGTGTAGAGTTGTTAGCTGGTGCTTTCAGTCTTGGCAGGCCCAGGCCATGGTTGTGGGGAGGCTTATGGTGTTGACCTAATGGGGTGTCACAGCAGGAGACAGGTGGGGCAAAAGCAAGGAAAGTAGAGGTGAAGGGGAGCGGCTTATTGGGCTTCACTGCAGGAGGGGGCAGGGGCACGGGCCAGGAAGTGAGAGGTGCGGGGGGCTGGGCTTATGGGGTGGGCCAAGACTGGAGGGCTTAGAGGCTGAAAGCTAGTGTGCAGGGGCGGGGCTATTGGACATCACAGCAGGAGAGGGGAGAGGCAAGGGGAAGGAAGTGAGAGGTGCAGGGGTGGGGCTTATGGGGCATCACAGCACTACATAGGTGGGGCAAAAGGGAGGAAGCTAGTGGTGCAGGGGCAGGGGTTATGGGGCATCACAGCATGATAGGGGAGGGGCAAGGGAGAGGAAGTGAGAGGTGCAGGGGCGGGGCTTATGGGGCATCACAGCAGGATGGGGTGGGGAAAGTGGGAGGAAGTGAAAAGTCAAGGGGCGTGGCCCTGGCACTGGACTAGTTTAGGTCAGTTCTGGCTGGGACTAGCAGTCCTGCCAGTAGCCCCCATCTTTTGGTTTTGGCCTACAAAGCTGGTCAGGCTTAGTGTGGTTTGGTGGTGGGTCTGGGCTCCCCTACACCCATCCCATCAGGCACCATCCGCTTGTCTGCATGGGGAAACCTGGAGGAACGCTGACCCTGCATAGATGCTGCTTGTGTGTGGAGAAGGCTGTACCCAGGTGCACCAAGCTGACTTTGAGGCAACTCCGGAAGATAAGCAGAGCTAAGCGGAGCTTCCTGCCAGGTGGGGCCCAGGGCTTGGGTGTGGGGTGACTGTGAGAGTGTGTGGAGAATCACGGCCTGCCCCTCCTGTTTGCTTGTTTGTGCCCTTCCTGAAGTGGTTTAGGTGGTGTGGCTAGGCCTCAAACCATGCCTCCAAAGCCAGCTTCCAGTGTAGAGCTGTTAGCTGGTGCTTTCAGTCTTGGCAGGCCCAGGCCATGGTTGTGGGGTGGCTTATGGTGTTGAGCTAATGGTGCAAAAGCAAGGAAAGTAGAGGTGAAGGGACGCGGCTTATTGGGCTTCACTGCAGGAGAGGGGAGGGGCAAGGGCCAGGAAGTGGTAGGTGCAGGGGCGGGGCATATTGGGCATCACAGCAGGACAGGGGTGGGGAAACCGGGAGGAAGTGAGTGGTCAAGGGCCGTGGCCCTGGCACTGGACTGGTTTGTTTAGGTCGGTTCTGCCTGGGACAAGCCAGTCACTCATCTCCTTTCTGTGATGTCCCATCTTTGGGTTTTGGCCTACAAAGATGGTCAGGCTCAGCGTGGTTTGGTAGTGGGTCTGGGTTTCCGTACACCCGTCCCATCAGGCAGCAGCCGATTTTCTGTGTGGGGAAGCCTGGAGGAATGCTGTATAGATGAGGCTTGTTTGTGGAGAAGGCCACACCCAGGTGCAGCGAGCTGACCTTGAGGCAACTCTGGAAGACAAGCAGAGCTAAGCACAACTAAGTGGAGCTTCCTGCCAGGTGGGGTCCAGGGCATGGGTGTGGGGTGGCTGTTAAAGTGTGTGGAGAAGCATGTCCTGCCCCTCCTGTTTGCTTGTTTGTGTCCTTCCTGAAGTGGCTTAGGTGCGGCTAGGCCTTAAACCAGGCCTCCAGAGCAGGCTTCCTCCTGGCGAGCCTTTAGCTGGGGCTGGCCCAGGCCACGGTTGTGGGGTGGGTGTGAATGTGTGGAGGAGCCCAGCCTGCCTCTCGTGTTTGCTCGTTTGTGCCCTTTCTGAAGTGGCTTTGGTGAGGTTGGCCTCAAACCAGGCCTTCGGAGCCTTTAGCTGGTGCTTTCAGCCTTGGCAGGGCCAGGCAGTGGTTGTGGTTGGCTGTGAATGTGTGTGGAGGAGTGGGTCCTGAGGTGCAGGGGTGGGGCTTGTGGGTCATCACAGCAGGAGAGGGGAGGGGTAAGGGTGAGGAATTGAGAAGTGCAGGGGCTGAAGGAGCATGGGGGGCAGGGTGTGGTAGGGCAAGAACCTGGAAGCTAGAGGTGCAGGGGCGGGGCTTATGGGGCATCACAACATGAGAGTGGATGGCCAAGGGCGAGGAAGTGATAGGTGAAGGGGCAGGGCTTATAGGGCAACACAGAACAAGAAGGGAGGAGAAGTGACAGGTCAAGGGGCGTGGCTTGGGCACTGGACTGGTTTAGGTCCTTTCTGCGTTGAACAAGCAGACCTGCCAGGTAGCTAGGAAGAGCTCCTTTCTCTGAGGATCCGCTAGTTGTGTTCAGACCTACAAAGCTGGTCAGGCTCACTGTGGTTTGGTGGTGGGCCTGGGCTTTTGTATACCTGTCCCATCAGGCAGCAGCCGCTTGTCTGTGTGGGGAAGCCTGGATGAACGCTGACCATGCCCAGATGCAGCCTTTTTGTGGAGAAGGCCGGACCCAGGTGCACGGAGCTCACCTTGAGGCAACTGCCGAAAACAAGCAGAGCTAAGCCAAGCCTCCTGGCAGGTGTGGCCCAGGGCATGGGTGTGGGGTGCTTGTGAATGTGTGTGGAGTAGCATGGCCTGCCCCTCCTGTTTGCTCCTTTGGACATGTCCTGAGGTGGCTTTGGTGAGGCTAATGCCTCAAAAAAGTCCTCCAGAGCCGGCTTCCAGTCAGTGCTGAGCATTTAGCCGGCTTTCAGTTTTAGCAGGCCCAGGCCATGGTTGTGGGGTGTTTTTGAAAGTGTGTGGAGGAGTGCGGCCTGTCCCTGTTTGCTCGTTTGTGCCCTTCCTGAAGTGGCTTCTGTGAGGCTAGGCCTCAAACCAGTCTTCTGGAGCTGGCTCCCAGTCAGTGCAGAGCTTGTAGCCGGTGCTTTCAGTCTTGGCAGGCCCATGGCATGGGTGTCGGTTTTTATTGCCTGCCTGCCTACCTGCCTGCCCCTCTGTGTTTGTTTGTGTCCTTCCTGAAGTGGCTTTGGTGAGGCTAGTCCCCAAACCAGGCTTCCGAAGGTGGCTTTTAGCTGGCACTTTCATTCTAGGCAGGCCCAGGGCATGGATACAGGTGAGGGACAGTGTGGAGAAGGACGGCCTGCTTCTCCTAAAGTGGCTTGGGTGAGGCCAGTCCCCACACCAGGCCTCCGGAGCTGGCTCCAGTCATTGTCAAGCTTTTAGCTGGCACTTTCAGTCTATGCAGGCCCAGAACATGGGTGTGGAGTGTTTGTGGTTGTGTGTGGAGAAGTGTGGCTTTCCTCTCTTGTTTGTTCATTTGTGCCCTTCCTGTGGTCGCTTCAGGGTGCCCAAGCCCCGCAGTAAGGAGGTCAGGTCTCTCCAGTGCCATCTTGGCCACATGTTGAATTGCAGGGTCTGGCATCTCTTCATGGTGGAGGGGGGAATTCTGACCCCCAGGTCATGGTTGTGCCTGAATTCTTGGAGACAGGTGTGAGCACTTCCTTTATAGGTTACTAAACCTGTCAGTCCAGAGCTTGTGAATAGCAGCTTCCTATTACCCTGTTCCCTGACTTTACCTTATTTAGTCCCAGACAAGCAATGGTGCCATTATACCATGCCACACATCTCCGTGTTTGCATCCTGTGTCCTGTCTCCTGGCTTATCTCTGGTCAACATGGTGTCCCAAATCATCTCTTCGAGCTCAATTGGTTTGTTAGTATCTTTTGTTTTTTCTTTCCTCTCTGGCCTGTTTCCTAACAGTGATAAATATATTTGGGGGCAGCAGGCCTTTGTAACAATTGGCAGCCTATAGAGTGCTAGCATTCTAATAAAGACTCCCAAGATTTGATCCTTCAAAACGTGGTTTCTCTGATAATTTACCTTATAACAGGTCCAAACCAGGCTTCTGGATCCAGCTCCCAGTCAGTGCAGAGACTTTAGATGGTGCTTTCAGTCTGGGCAGGCACAGGGCATGGTTGTGGGGGTATTTGTGAAAGTGTATGAAGTTCAGCCTGCCTGTCTTGTTTATTCCACATTTTACCTGGCATACCAAGGTATTTTGTCTAGTTTTTGGAGCATGCCTTGCCAGCCAGGCAAGCACCTTTATACTGAGTCGTGTCCCCTGGTGGTCTCAGTGGACCATCACTGTCCCCAGGCCTGGCCTGAGATCTGTCTCATTAGGAGCTGGATGGAGTAGCAGAAGGCAGGAGCAGAAAGTGTGGTCTAAATGGCCTTTTCCTGTTTTTCCTTCCATCAGCCATGGCTCTGATCCCACTCAACAGCGGAGAGGCCTAAGTGCTGAGGATTGGAATGGTAGGTGTTGGATCTAGGTGTCCAGTCCAATGTAGGATGGGCTCAGTGGACCCCAACAAATCTTGGTTACTAGAACATCAACCCCAATCCAGGTCTTGCATAGGGCACGGAGGTTAGGGTGGAGGGGATGAGTGGAAAATGTTTTTTCCAGATGCCTGTAATCCTATGTACTCAGGAGGCCAAAATCTGTTGATTGCAGTTTGAAACCAGCTCTGATAGGAAAGTCCATGAGGTTCTTTATCACCAATCAACAACAACAAACCTCTAGTAGAAGCATAGCTGTGTCTCAAGTGGTAGAATGCTTATACCTGAGTTCAAGCCCCAGGACCAGCACAAAAAGATTTTTGGGGGTGGGAATGTGGCTTAGTGGTCGGGTGCTCCCCTAGCATTCATGAAACCCTGCATTTGATTCCTCAGTACCACATACACAGAAAAAGCAGGAAGTGGTGTTGTGGCTCAAGTGGTAGAGTAATACCCTTGAGCAAAAGAAGCCCAGGGACAGTGCCTAGACCTTGACTTCAAGCTCCTGGATTGGCAAAAAAAAATTTTCTTTTTTTTTTTGGCCAGTCCTGGGCCTTGGACTCAGGGCCTGAGCACTGTCCCTGGCTTCTTCCCGCTCAAGGCTAGCACTCTGCCACTTGAGCCACAGCGCCGCTTCTGGCCGTTTTCTGCATATGTGGTGCTGGGGAATCGAACCTAGGGCCTCCTGTATCCGAGGCAGGCACTCTTGCCACTAGGCTATATCCCCAGCCCCAAAAATTTTCATTTTTATCATATAGGTCTTACATACATTTATTTATTTTATTTTATTTTATTTTTTTGGCCAGTCCTGGGCCTTGGACTCAGGGCCTGAGCACCATCCCTGGCTTCTTCCCGCTCAAGGCTAGCACTCTGCCACCTGAGCCACAGCGCCCCTTCTGGCTGTTTTCCATGTATGTGGTGCTGGGGAATCGAACTGAGAGCTTCATGTATAGGAGGCAAGCACTCTGCCATATTCCCAGCCCCACATACATTTATTTTTAAACTTTTATTTATTTAAAATTTTTTTCTTTGCCGGATGTGGGCCCTGAAATCTGTGCCTGGGTTCTGTCCTTGAGGTCTTCTGCTGAAGACTAGTGCTCTACCACCTGAGCCACAGCACAGGTGTGCTGGTTTTCTAGTGTGTCATTGTAGATAACAGCCTTATGAACTTTCCTGCCTGAGCTGGCTTTGAACCTGGATCCTCTGGTCTCAGCCTCCTGAGTAGCTAGGATGACAGGAGTGAGCCACATTTTATTAGGCATACAAAAGTGTTTCACTTTCTTTTTTTTTTTTTTTTTGCCAGTCCTGGGCCTTGGACTCAGGGCCTGAGCACTGTCCCTGGCTTCTTCCCGCTCAAGGCTAGCACTCTGCCACTTGAGCCACAGCGCCGCTTCTGGCCGTTTTCTGTATATGTGGTGCTGGGAAATCGAACCTAGGGCCTCGTGTATCTGAGGCAGGCACTCTTGCCACTAGGCTATATCCCCAGCCCCTCACTTTCTTTTTTGTGAGTTCCAGTGGTATTGTGTTCCATGACCTTCCACAAGCTAGGCAAGTACCTCAGCTCTTAGCCCTGGTTGTTTTTATGCTGCCTTTGGTTTTCATGATTTCCAGCCTCTGTAGGCATTTTGGTGAGAAAATGGAGAGAGTGTCAGAATAAAAACTGTAGAGCCTGGAAGCTTGGAAACATGAATAGAGATTCTGGCTCTATAGCCCAAGGTAGAACAGTGTGGATGGTCCCCATTAGAACCTGCTCTGGAGAACTCATGCCTTGCCCAGGCCCCTGGCCTCTGTTCCTTTCATGTCCATCCTGGGGCCTGGGTCTGAGGTCGGGGTTGGATTGGGTTGCAGCGAGGTTGGCTGGGTTGTGTTAGGGGTCAGGGCACTGTTGGCGCATAGCTGATGCACACACCTCACCGCACATGCCACCCGTGGCATCACACGCGCGGGGGAACACTGAACTCTGGCTCAGGGTGGAGCAGAGCCTCGGGAGCTCTGCATCCTGTCCTCACCTCCCCACACAAGCACGGGCACTGTAGGCCAGAAACGAGCTGCGGCTCAGCGGCTGGGCCGGGGACAGTGAAGGGCTGGTCTGAGTGCCAGGCAAGGCCCCAGCACGCGGCCCTGAGGGCAATGGCTTTGGTGATGGTGAGGACAAGTGCATTTGCACAGGTCAAGAGTCGACAGTCCTAGCTCCAAATGTGGAGATCCTCACCCCTGACACTGTCTCTGCCCTGCCCCACAGTGCCCACACAGTCCTGCCCCACGCTGTCTTCCTGGCCCCTCCCCTGGTGGCATCATGGCCCCTCCCCATGCCATCGGCATGGCCCCGCCCCTGGTGGCATCATGTCCCCGCCCTATCCCTTCGACACTGCCTGCCCCGCTGCAGAGCATGTGAAGAGGCCCCGCCCTGTTGGGGTTCTGGACACCCCCTTTCTCCCCCCACGGGGAGAATGGTAACTACAAACTCTATAAAAGAGCACCCAGCCTGGCCCTCCGCCAGCGGAAGGCCAAAGGCGTGCTCACACGGGCAAGCGCTAAGTTGAGGACGGGTTGCTGAAGCTTCCCCTCCCCCCGGGCCCCCCACATGTTACCGAGGGCGGAGGCGAAAAGGAAGGCATCAGGGACACGCTGCGGTGGTGGAATGCGTCTCAAAGACTTTAATATGGAAGGGCACTTATATAGAAGTAATGGCGGGAAGGAAAGGGGGCTGGCCAAAGGGTCAGTCATAGGCTAGGGGTCACGCTCATCAAGTGACATCACGAAACTTCCCTTTGTGGGCGGGACAACCCCATCATGGTGGCGAGGTCAGAAGGTGGGAGGGACTTCTATTGTCCCAAGGCTGGTGGAAGGGCAGTCTTTCCCAGGCCATAATAATCCCCAACATCTCCCCCTTTTTGTTTTTTTCAATAAGCAGGGGATGCTGTAAACACATGGCATGTGTGGGCATAAGGCAAATGCTGACATAAGATCTGTGGGGCCCCTTCCACAAAACTGGGGTGAGGGGTAGGTAAGGGTCCATCCATCTGGCTATGTCCAGAAGTCAGAATCCTCAGCTGGTTTCTGCCAAGTGCAGGAAGGTGCAGACAGCAGCCCTCTTTTGTTGGTGAGGTAGAAGCTGAAACTCTGGCATTCCCGGCAGTTCACAGTAGCTGATAACTCAAACATAAGTGATTAGTGAAACATTCTTTTATATAAACATTGAAGCCAAGGTATTAAACCTTTGCATTTACCCTTTTAAACATTTCTATCATAAAACATTGGGGTTGAGTGTCAATACCCTCAGCTTCTATTTTCTTTCCAACGGGACTCCCCAAGTCTAGCAGCAGGGGGAGAGGAAAGGAAGAAGCATGGTGCAAAATTCCTTTGGTTTCTTTTTGTGACGCTGTAGGCAGTATTGCCACAGCAAAACATTGAGCCATGAGATGCTCAAGAAGGAATCTAGAAAGCAAACAAGGAAAGGAAGCTTGGTTGCTTCCTACCGTAGGCAGTCCTACTTTCCATGAGCCATGAGATGCTCAAGAAGGAATCTAGAAAGCAGACAAGGAAAGGAAGCTTGGTTGCCTCCTACCGTAGGCAGTCCTACTTTCCATATTTTCATGGGAGAGCAGAAGTCCAACATGGTCCTCCTTTTCCTGGAGAAAACAAGAAAACATTTCTCCAGAGTGGGTGCTCTGGGTTTAATTTTCCAATCTGGAAAAACACATATACTGTACTCCATCCCACACTGATTCGGGATGATTTAAAATTTCTGGATAATTAACATAAGCATAACTAATCCTTAATTAATCCTAGGGAATCCTTAATTAATCCTGGGGAATACCTCCCCCTTTTGTTTTTTTTTTTTTTTAAAATTATGACACCGGCGGCCACCAGGCAGGGAGTATGGATGGAGGTCTCGTCTTCTGTAGCTACTTCCTGCTGTCAAGGGGGCGACGTAAATCAAGGGCCCCTGGTCAGCCTGGCAGTCCGGTGTGGCTGGCAAAAAGTCCCCATCATTACCATGAGTATGGTCACTAGGGCCAGAGAGCGCTATGGTTTTCTCCAGCCCCCCCTGAGTCTTTGGGCATACCCAGAAGTTTCCAAGGCTGGTGCCTCCAGGGTTCAGGCCTGTGTTAGGGTGACGACTGTGAACGGCAAATTCCCCATTGGTGATCTCAGCAAGAGATGTTATTCTGTCAAAAGACACTTTTGAAAAGGTCAGGCAAAGTATCGACAAGTTCTCAGAGCTGGTTGGCATGAATGGCATAGAACACACCCTGGGCATAAGCCAGGAACAGTTCCCTTTTGGAGCATAAACCCAATTGTAAAGTGAACGAGTAAGGAGAAACGACTGAAAGAAGTGTTTAATGATATAAAACTGGTTTGGCATAGCCAGTCAGAGGCAAAATAAATAAATATATATATACACCTATATACAACTGGCAAAAGAGAAGAAAATGGACAGGAATTATCTCTCTCGATTTCCCGGCTCTGATCCATTTTGAAAGGGTGAAACAAGGCATCTCCCTTTAGGATAATATGGCACCATTCTCCTCTCACTCCACTCCACCTTTCCGTCTCCTGGACTGGCCAAGTCCCAGGAATTTCAACGTTTGTGGCTGGAATTGCATTTTTCCATCCGCGTTTGAACTCGGGGCCTGAGCACTGTCCATGAGCACTTTCGCTCAAGGCTAGTGCTCTACCACTTGAGTCACGGTGCTGCTTCAGCCTTTTGCTCGCTCTCTGTGGTTGAGCTCTCAATCTGGCTCTTTGCTGTTTAACTGGGAGGTGGGATTTTGGAGAGATTTTTTCCTTTTGCCCGGGCTGGCTTTGAACTATCCAGGGAGTCATAGTCCTACAAGCCCTTTTTATTCCCAATTGAGCAACAAGGAAAAAACACAACAGAGATAATCCATTTGTAGGTCGTTGAGAACTGACCAAAAACTGCTTGTGAAGGTTTGGCTATAACACTTAGAAAACATGAGATTTACATGCCATCAACTTGAATCACGCCGTTGAATCCCACTGGCAAGTGAAAGAGAACACAGATAAATGACAACCAAGGGCAAAGGGTTAAAGCATTGTGGAATCCTCAGTCTCGGAAGTGGCTGCGTCCCTCATCCCCATTTGGCAAGTTCCATGCCATGCGATGGGGAACTCGAGGCAAAGCTGTAGTGGTATCTCTTGCTCACATCTTGCTCTGGGTTGCCTGCAAAATTTCTATATAGATTGGTTAGAGTGTTCAAAATTTTTCAGCACTTCTGGCTCTGGTATATCGATGCCCTTCTGGTTTAAGCAGGGTGAAAAGACTTTCTTAATCACAAAATTCAAAGACTTTCTTAATCACAAAATTTTAAGACTTTCTTAATCCCAAAATTTTACCTGGCTAGCTGTGACCACTAACATAACTATGGTGATTTAACCTGGAGTAACTGTTAAGATGGAACTATTCACATCCTACTCAAGGCTCATAAATCATTCGAGCAGCTTCCAATGGGAGAGAGAGCAAAGAATCATTAGTAGTGAAACAAGGCAGTTCGGGAACAGACTGTGGTGGCATCTTCCTATATCCAGGAGCTGCCACCGTCCATGCGGCTAGCATCTGTCCACCTGTATCCTATAAAGCAGTATATTAATCCTGGGTCAGGAAAGCTGAGGTTAATAGTCACATTTGTATGAAGCAATCTCAATTTCTTGATCTGGAGAGTTTATGAGAACACAGGAGAGAAAATGGGAAGGTAAAATCTTAATTTATGCCAAAGAGTTGTTAAGGCTACATGCACACTTAACTTTTAACACACTGAGTATAAAATAACATGCTGATTTTATACCATTGTGCTTTTACTACATGCTGCATATTTGAACCTTATGGAAACACACTGAATATAAAATAACATACTGGTGAACTTTTACCACATGTTGCATATTTGAACCTTATGGAAATTTTTATAGGCACCTTTATCTCCATCGAACACCGGGATGGAAACCTATTGTTATGCCTTTAAATCTTACCAACAACCACACGCGTGCGCGCGCACACACACACACACACACAAAAATACCTGAGCGCTCTTTAAAATTGCTTTGATTGGCCATTTAAATTTTCTGGAATTCCAGCGGCAAATGATATTAATTTGCCCATTATAGAACCACGTGGTTGAATAAAAAACAAGAGGGAAACCTGTTAATTACACACTCCCAACATGACAATTTTTAAATCAGTGGACAAGCAAACACTTTTATCCATCTAGAAAAACTCCAGTTGATTTTATATCTTTGAACTGGTAAACATGGAAGTTCAATCAAATTACCTATTGCTGTATCAAAACTTTGTTTTTCCCTTTAATAATTTTCCCTGGCTTTAACCCCGCCTGCAGCCGCGGAGAGAAAACCTGCAGGCAAGCAGGCAATCACTTGCAATCGTTAAATCCAGAGTCCCCGCCCAGCCTAGGGGAGTCTGCACGCCCCTCACCTGGGGGGAATGGGTGGGGCCCCGCCTCCAATATGGCGTGCCCCATTGTGCTCCACGTGTGTGTTAAGTCAGAGAAATCAGGATTCAACCAACTCACCCGAATTTCTGAGCTTAACGACCATCGGCGGGCACAAAGCAGTTTGCCGGGCTGCAGCAGGTCCAGCCACTCCCGGGCTGCTGCCGCCGCTGCTGCCGCCCGCGCACCCCAACTGGGACGCCGGCCCATGGTTTAAACTGCACGCCACGCCTCTTTTTTTTTTTTTTTTTTTTTTTTAAGTCCATCCGCGGGCTGGGGCCGCACTGGCTCCAGCCCAGCCACTGTAAATACAAGCCTGGCCAAAGCAGCAGCCATCCCCAACGCTCTGCCGCCGCCATGCCACAGCTTCCCACATGGCGGGACCGCGCTTCCGCCACGCCGTGCTCGGCCCAAACCCTACGGCACTAGACGCCCTGTGCCGCCCGGGGCCACGCGGGCCCCAGTGCACGCAGCTCGCAAACCCAGGGCGCGGAGCCCAGTGTACTCACGCTCAGCCCGCGCAAGCCAAACCGCTCC
This sequence comes from Perognathus longimembris pacificus, assembly GCF_023159225.1. Taxonomy (NCBI): domain Eukaryota; kingdom Metazoa; phylum Chordata; class Mammalia; order Rodentia; family Heteromyidae; genus Perognathus; species Perognathus longimembris. Next base: position 69,352,579 of record NC_063171.1, read on the forward strand.
GGCGCTCGGGCACCCACTGCTTCTCAAGCACCCCTGCGGGTGCCTGCCGTCTGGCCCGGGGCGCACAGAGCAGAACTAACCGACCCCAGCCCGGGGTCGCATTCCTCTTGCTCCGGCCCCACTGCTCCACTGACATGCTTCCGCGGGAAGCGCGCCCCGCTCCCTCCGCCGCCCAGCGCCAAATCGCCACGGCGGGGCAACTCTCTGGCGCCGCGTCCCGCGAGCCTGTGTCTCCATGCTTCTGCCCCGTCTGGATGGGCAGGACCCTCCTCTAAAACCCTACTTAGCAATCTGTGGGGATACTGTACCCCGAACTTCTCGGCTGTACAATTCGGTCCCCGTTCGGGCGCCATTTATGTTGGGGTTCTGGACACCCCCTTTCTCCCCCCACGGGGAGAATGGTAACTACAAACTCTATAAAAGAGCACCCAGCCTGGCCCTCCGCCAGCGGAAGGCCAAAGGCGTGCTCACACGGGCAAGCGCTAAGTTGAGGACGGGTTGCTGAAGCTTCCCCTCCCCCCGGGCCCCCCACATGTTACCGAGGGCGGAGGCGAAAAGGAAGGCATCAGGGACACGCTGCGGTGGTGGAATGCGTCTCAAAGACTTTAATATGGAAGGGCACTTATATAGAAGTAATGGCGGGAAGGAAAGGGGGCTGGCCAAAGGGTCAGTCATAGGCTAGGGGTCACGCTCATCAAGTGACATCACGAAACTTCCCTTTGTGGGCGGGACAACCCCATCATGGTGGCGAGGTCAGAAGGTGGGAGGGACTTCTATTGTCCCAAGGCTGGTGGAAGGGCAGTCTTTCCCAGGCCATAATAATCCCCAACACCGCCCCACGTGGAGGGTGCCGGAACCTGCACCTCCACCTTGTGAGGGCGGGACTTCCGGGAAAGGGAGCAGAGGCGTGGGAAAGCCACAGCCAGGAGAGCCTTGTGCAGCTGAGCTGCCACTGGCATGACCCTCAGGCCCGCGAGGGGGAGGAGAGCAAGTCTCTGGGCCTGAGGACGGAGGCCAGGAGGAGAGCAGGGGCCTGCGGACAGAGGAGGCCCGAGCCCGGGGCCTGCGGAAAATGGAGGCCGGGCGGCCGAGATGTGGGCGGAAGGAGAGCCAAGGTCTGTGGCGCCAAGGCACGCAGAGAGCAGCCTGGGAGCACTGTGCCTGCCGACCTTGAGGCGACTCTGGGAGACGATGTGAGTGCAGCCCACGAAGCATAACCTCCTGTCAGGTGTGGCCCGGGGCTTGGGCGTGGGGTGGGTGTGACAGTGTGTGGAGGAGCGGCCCGCCTCCCTGCTTCCTCACTTGTGCCCTTCCTGTGGTGGCTTCAGTTTGCCCAAGCCCTGCAGGAAGGAGGTCAGGTCTGGCCGGCGCCATCTTGGTCACACAAATGTTGAATTGGAGTGTCTTCATGGTGGAGGGAGGGAATTCTGACCCTCAGGGGATGGTTGTGCCTGAATAACTGGAGACAGGTGTGAGCACTTCCCTTATAGGTGACTGAACCTGTCGGTCCAGGGCTTGGGAATAGGAGCTTCCTATTACCCTGCCCTTTGACTACCTTATTTAGGCCCAGACAAGCACCTATGCCACTACACCATGCTACACATCTCTGTGTTTGCATCCGGCTTATCTCTGGTCATTATGGTGTCCCAAATCAGCACTTGGAGCTGAATTGGTTTGTTAGTATAGCTTTTGTTTTTTCTTTCCTCTCTGGATTGTTTCCTAACAGTGATAAATATATTTGGGGGCAGCAGGCCTTTGTAACAATTGGCTGTCTATAGACTGCCTGCATCTTAATAGACTCCAAGATTGGATCCTTCAAAATATGGTTTCTCTGATAATTTACATTATAACAGGCCCAAACCAGGCTTCTGGATCCAGTTCCCAGTCACTACAGAGACTTTAGATGGTGCTTTCAGTCTGGGCAGGCACAGGCATGGGTGTGGGGGTATTTGTGAAAGTGTGTGGAGAAGTTCGGCCTGCCTCTCTTGTTTATTGCACATTCTACTTGACATACCAATGTATTTTGTCTAGTTTTTGGAGCATGCCTTGCCAGCCAGGCAAGCACCTTTATACTGAGTTGTGTCCCCTGGTGGTCTCAGTGGGCCATCACTGTCCCCAGGCCTGGCCTGAGATCTGTCTCATTAGGAGCTGGATGGAGTAGCAGAAGGCAGGAGCAGAAAGTGTGGTCTAAATGGCTTTTTCCTGTTTTTCCTTCCCTCAGCCATGGCTCTGATCCCCCTCAACAGAGGAGAGGCCTAAGTGCTGAGGATTGGAATGGTAGGGGTCCAGTCCAATGTAGGATAGGCTCAGTGGACCCCAACAAATCTTGGTTAGGAGAACATAGGCCCCAATCCAGGTCTTGCATAGGGCACGGAGGTTAGGGTGGAGGGGATGAGTGGAAAATGTTTTTTCCAGATGCCTGTAATGCTATGTACTCAGGAGGCCAAAATCTGTTGATTGCAGTTTGAATCCAGCCCTGGTAGCAAAGTCCATGAGGCTCTTTATCACCAATCAACAACAAAAAACCTCTAGTGGAAGCAGAGCTGTGTCTCAAGTTGTAGAGTGCTCCTGCCTGAGTTCAAGCCCCAGGACCAGCACAAAAAGATTTTTGTGGGTGGGAGTGTGGCTTAGTGGTAGGGTGCTCGCCGAGCATTCAAAACCCTCTGTTTGGGCTGGGGATATAGCCTAGTGGCAAGAGTGCCTGCCTCGGATACACGAGGCCCTAGGTTCGATTCCCCAGCACCACATATACAGAAAACGGCCAGCAGCGGCGCTGTGGCTCAAGTGGCAGAGTGCTAGCCTTGAGCGGGAAGAAGCCAGGGACAGTGCTCAGGCCCTGAGTCCAAGGCCCAGGACTGGCAAAAAAAAAAAAAAAAAAAAAAAAAACCCTCTGTTTGATTCCTCAGCAGCACAAACACAGAAAAAGCAGCAAGTTGTGATGTGGCTCAAGTGGTAGAGTACTTCCTTTGAGCAAAAGAAGCTCAGGGACAGTGCCTAGACTGTGAGTTCAAGCTCTAGGATTGGACAAAAAAATATTTTCATTTTTATCATATAGGTCTTACACATATTTATTTTTAAACTTTTATTTATTTAAATGTTTTTCTTTGCTGGATGTGAGGTGTAAACTGTGTGCCTGAGTTCTGTCCTCAAGGTCTTCAGCTGAGCCACAGCGCCACTTCTGGTTTTCTGGTTGGTCATTGGAGATAACAGTCTTAAAACTTTCCTGCCTGAGCTGGCTTTTAACCTGGATCCTCTAGTCTCTGCCTCCTGAGTAGCTAGGATGACAGGAGTGAGCCACATTTTATTAGGCATACAAAAGTATTTCACTTTCTTTTTTGTGAGTTCCAATGGTATTGTGTTCCATGACCTTCCACAAGCTAGGCAAGTACCTCAGCTCTTAGCCCTGGTTGTTTTTATGCTGCCTTTGGTTTTCATGATTTCCAGCCTCTGTAGGCATTTTGAAGAGAAAATGCAGAGAGTGTCAGAATAAAAACTGTAGAGCCTGGAAGCTTGGAAACATGAATAGAGGTTCTGGCTCTATAGCCCAAGGTAGAACAGTGTGGATGGTCCCCATTAGAACCTGCTCTGGAGAACTCATGCCTTGTCCAGGCCCCTGGCCTCTGTTCAAGTCTGCATCAAGTTTTCATTTATACTTTCATATCCATCCTGGGGCCTGGAGAAGGAGGTGAAGGCATGTGTGAGGCCTATCTTGTCCTGCTTTGTAACAACTTCAGTGACCCTAGGCCCCTGCCGAAGCCTCTGAGTCTTTGCTATGCATTCAGTTTTGCTTTTGGTCATGTCCTGCTCTGTGATTGTGGGTTAGGGGCTGAGGTGCTGTGTGGAAAATATTTTATTTTTATTACATAGCTCTTAAACACAATTTGTTCCACATTGAAAGACATTTAATTTTCTTTTTGGTGAATTTAAAATTTATTGTGTTTCAGGGCCTCCTACAACCTAGGGAAGCAACTCAACACTGAACCTCATCCCTTTACTATAACCCAATCAGTTCCTTTAGACTGGTTTTACTTACTCAAGTTTTCTAGTAAGGAGCTTATGTGTGACTTTTTGTTTTGTGTTTCCCTTGTCGCCTATATAGGATCGCACTTTTCTGCGGAGTAGTTCCAGCATGCCCATCCTTTGTTGCCTGTTGATTTCTTCTGACTGTAAGTACTTTGAGGGCAAAATGTTTTTAGTATCAGAAGAAAACATGGAATACATACACTTGGAATTTTGAGTGTAGTATCTGTTAGTATGACCCAATGTAGAAAAGTGGCTTGAATGACACCCCCTCCCCTGAAGTGACACCCATTCAAAAACATTCTGAAGTTGTCATCACTGTAGGTTAAGGTTCTAAGACCCTCTAATCATTGAATCACAATCATATGAGGAGGCATCAGGGAGAAGGTGACAAGGACCTGGTATGAAAAGGGCCAGTGGGTTTAATTTAGGAGCTCAGCAATCAGTGTGGCTGGTACTGAAGCACCCAGACCCTTGCTGGCCATGCTATAAGGTAGTACTGGGCAATGGAGGGACTTGAAAGCTATGTTGAAGTAGTGCCATGGTGTCACCAGACAAATGGCCTCTCAGACCCTGGGAGCTATGCCTTATGCTCATTAGTGCTGTGTTTCAGATAGGAACTCCACCTAAGTAGCCACACAGATACTTGGGGCCTCAATTGGTGTTATGAGAAAGGATGCAGAATGAGACTTGGCAAAACACACATTTTAGCCATAAAGGATGCCATGTGGACTGGCTGTATACTCCTGGTACTTGAACTCCACCTGGGAGCTGTTCCTCAGCTTCTTTTTGCTTCATGTTAGCATTCTACCACTTTAACCACAGCACCATTTCTGGCCTTTTCTTTTTATGTAGTACTGAGGAGTCGAATTCAAGGCTTCTGGCATGCTAGGCAAGCACGCTCCCACTAAGCCACATTCTCAGCCCCAGTCTGGGGTTTTGAGGCACATCTGAGGATCAGACATTGTTGCCTTTGAAGCAACAGAAGCATGGGCCTCACTTGATCAAAATGAGGGTTGTCTGATGGTATACATTGGGGTGTCCAAGGCATGCACTGAGCACTGTACATTCAGTCTGGAAATGCCACCATGATGCTTGGGCTGGATAAGGCTGAAACCTGGATATTAGTAGGTGCCATCATGGGTGACAGAAAATTCACAAGCCCCAGAAAGAGAATCAGCGTGACTAATGTCTAATTAAACAGTGAGCTAGTTTCCTCAGCTGTAAACAGAAATAATAATCTCTTTGCTCACTGTAAAGGGTTGTTAAAATTCAAATGCAATTATTCTTGTATCTAGTGCCTTACACTGCACTTACAGTGTAAGTCTAGTGCTTGTGGCTCACGCCTGTAATCTTGATTACTCAATAGGCTGAGATCTGAGGATCCTGGTTAGAAGCCAGCTTGGTGAAGAATAGCCCCTGATATTCCAATAAACTACTCTGAAAAATCCAGAAGTGGTGCTGTTGCTCAAGTGTAGAAGGCTAGCCTTGAGCACAAAGAGGCTCAGGGACTGTGACCAGGCCCTGAGTTTGAGCCCCACAACCAACAGAAAACAAAGCCCAAGGACCTGGGGAGGGTGGCGGACCTCTGTGGACTTCATGCTATATTATCAAAATTTTTTTGTTTTGTTATTTTCACTTTTAGAGTTTGAAGAGCTATTTTATACTCCCATTAATCATGTTGTTAATCAGGTATACTTTTGTTATTGAAAGTTCTAGATAATATTTGGAGTACTGGAATATGTTAACTTTTACTGTAGGGAAGAATATGAAATTTATAACCTCAAACATTTTCAGGGAATTACTTCAAGAAAATTGGAATTAAATGTAGGTGTCAAAAAATAATTAGCACTTTGTCTCAGACCAGGGCTTTTTATTAGCCAGCAGGCCTTCAACAAAAGCACTCAACTGAGTCTTCTCAGCATCTCTTAGGCTCACTATCATAGTGTATGTAGTTTTAGTACAGGAGAGTTAACATAATCACTTATAGTTAACCCAACTGTACTCTTATAAAAACACTTCTATGTCATCAAACACTGGGATTCCTACTATGCGAGATATGTATTATCATATAAAAAAGAACAGGAAAATGTATAGAAGTTAAAAATGTTTCTGAGTCATAAGAGTCATGTACTACACAAACAAGATTCAGAGGGAAGGGTGACATTGCAGTAACCGCATTCATCAGGTTTTAAGATATTTTTGCTATAATGATTACTTTTTATAATTAAAATGACACAAGTGTTAATTTATTTAAGAAAAAGTAACTTAGAAATGCAATATGGAAAATTTGGCCAGAAACAGACCTCAGCAAATCTTTGCCTATTTTTTGCTTTTGCTGATAAAGTGTCATTTTTTAAGTAACATTTTAAAGTTAAAATGTATGTACAGACATATTTCTAACTACATCAACTTCATTTTTACTGAATGATCTCTTTTAAAACTACAGAAATTTAATGCTTTACAACATATTACATTTACAACATATTTGCAACAAAGAATATATATATGTAATTAAGAATGGATATCCAGAAAAGTTACCCTTTAAAAACATAAAAATAAAATAGAATTCTCATTTTTTCTATAATTTTCTATAGTCCAAGGCCACTGGTTTCTTTAATGCAATTGCCAAAAATTTGTGGATAACTTACAAGGCATTAGTTTTACAAGGAAAGCATGAAAGTTTTGGAAAAATAATTTTAAAAGTAAGCCATGACAGAGCTGGTTCCCTGAGGAGGGAGGGGCCTTTAATCCTAGCTACTCAGGAGACTGGGATCTGAGGATTGTGGTTCAAAGCCAGCCCCAGCAGGAAAGCCAGTGAGAATCTTAGCTCCAATTAATCACCTAAAAGGTGGGGAGGGAGCTGTGGCTCAAGTGGTAGAGTGCTAGCCTTGAGAAGAAAGCTTAGAGACAGTGCCTAGGCCCTGAGTATAAGCCTCAGGAGTGACACACAACACACACATACACACACACACACACACACACACACACACACAGTACAGGAACTTTCTGGGCAGTTTTAGGGCTCAACAAATTGACAATGAAACTAAAAAGTTTCTGCTTAGCAAAAGACATAGTTACTAAGTTAAAAAGGCAGCCTACAGCATGGGTGATCTTTACCTTTTCATAAGAGCCTAATATCCAGAATATACAAGGAGCTAGCCCCTCCATAAATTACCCAAGAATAATGGGAAAAAGGGGTAAATAGAGACTTATCAGAAGAAAAAGTAAGAATGGCCTCTTAACACATGAGAAAATGTTCAACATCCCTATCCATAAAGAAAATGCAAATCAAAACTGTATTTAGTGGGAACAAATGAAGAGGGAGTAACACTGTTCGACAAGAAATGTAACCATTACCTTAAGTAACTGTAACCCCTCTGTACATCGGCTTTACAATAAAATTTAATTAAATAAAGAAACTATGTTTAGATTTCATCTCATCCCACCTAGTTTGGACAGCATAGAGAAAATGAGCACTAAAAAATCTTGGTGGGGATTCTTGGGGGAAAAGGAACCCTGTTTCACTGTTGGATGGGATATAAACTAGTGAAATCACACTGGAAGGCACTTTGAAGATTCCTCAAAACACTAAATATAGAACTTCCCTATGACCTAATGATAGCACTTTGGGGTATCTACCTAGAACATTGCAAGTCAGGGTATGTTAAAGACACTTGAACATGCTTACTCCTTATGGCAGTAATCATGACAGCCAAGGCATGAAACTAGACCAGATGCCCTACAATGGATCAGTCAAGAAAATAAGATATTTGGATACAGATAGATAGATAGATACAAATTTTACTCACCTTCTAGAAAGAAAAATGTTATATCATTTGCAGGGAAATAGATAGACCTAGAAAAATTATGGTAAGTGAAGTAAGTCAGGTTCAGAGAGACAAACATCACTTTTTATTGTTGTTGTTGGTGGTCATGGGTCTTGAACTCAGGGCCTAGGCACTGTCCCTGAGCTTTTTCATTCAAGGCTAGTGTTCTACCACATGAGCCACATCACTACTTCCTGTTTTCTAGTAGTTAATTGGAGATAAGAGTCTCATAAAAGCCGAGTCAAGTTTTAAAGAAGTGTTTGTGAAAATATTAAACAATTAAGTCATTAATGCAAAACAATGCAATGCCTAAACAAAAAGACTTGTGTGTACTGTTAAAAAGAAATCAGTTAATGTACTCTTTACCTGACTTATGCAAATGGAACCCCTCTACACATCACTTTTATAATAACTATAAAAATACAGTTTCCATTGGTGCGCATACAGGAGCAGTTATTTGTAGCTTTTCATTGTAATACTAAGTATCCTCTCAGTGTAAGCATTCTTTTGTTCTGGTTTATTCAGATAGGTTTGTGTTTTGGTTCTGAAACCTTGTACTGCTCATCAAGTTGGAATATTTTTGACATTAGACATTTAAAACATGAAAAACATGAGTAAATTGTTTCAGCAGGATCTTGATAATTTAAAGCAAAGATCCTTCCCAGCTTTACCACTGTTGATCTGTGAATGAATCTCTAGTACTGTTTCTTGGAATTTTCCTGAAACAGAATCTCTCAGTGCAAGGGGATTGTCCTTGGGAATGTAGTTGTGTGCCTGGTTATATGTTATTTTATGTGGTAGCAGCTGTCTTGAAGGGTCTGGAGTTGGGTAAACAACTGTAAAACAAAACAAAACAAAAACAACTGTAGAAAACGGCAAGGTTCAGCTGACAGCTCTTAAACAGAAGTAACCTAATTGACTTTCCTTTTTATACACATTACCAATGAAATAGGATTTCTACAGCTCATATGGTTTTGTGGAAAGACTTGAAAAGATCATTTGAAACTATTATCAGTTTGAGAACCAACACGCACACCTACCCCTAAGATTTCCCACCACAAATGTACTGAGCAGCATGGAGAGACGCTGTGGATGTTTCTAAACTAGATATGTCGTTTGAAGGCCAAGCCTTCCTATAGTTGGAAGAGCAATGCCTGACTGACACTTTGCTTTCTCAGCTCGCACTGATCATGGAAAGAGACTTTGCTCTCCATGGGGATTCTTATTTCTTTCTCTGTTACAAACCCATCTTCTTCACCACGGGTATGAATATTTGTTTTCACCTGTTTTTCATAAAAGGTAGGACAAAGGTACTGTGGGGTAATCAATACACAGTTCACAGCTGTAAGGGCCTCTCTGGGAGTGCTACTTGCCAATAGATGCCCCACCTGGCTGTCTCCGCCCCGTTACCTAGGTGACCCGCACACCTGGATGCGGTTGCCTCTCCGGCCCCTGAGGTCACATCCGGGCCCCACCTCCCCATCCCCGCCCTAGGGAAGGCCTCACCCGGGGGCGCTCGCTCTCAGTCCCGCCTCGTGGCGTGCTCTGTGAGGGTGGCCGCTGGTCAGGGAACGAGCTCTCCTCTTAGAGCTCTCCTCTTCTGCCTGAGACCTCGTGACGTCCTCATGCACCGTGACGGAAGGCGGAGGTTCTCATCCTCCTTAGAGGGGTCTTGAACTTTAGGGCAGTTAGTTCTGGGATCTGGAGTGAACTTGGAGCAGTTTAACCGAGGCTTTCAACTCCAGGTGTGACGTCCACACGGAGCCGCCGCGGCTTCTCCCGCGCAGTCCACGGGTGTTTACCCGCAGCCTCGCCCGCCTGGTTTCTTCCTTTTGACCCGCATTTGCACTGTGGGCGCCGCCGGGCGGGTCGCGGGGACCCGGGTCTGGAAGGGGCGACCCCCGCCCCCATCGCCACCGGGACTCAGGGAGATCTGCCCTCCCCTCGCCGTGCTTCCATCCCCCATTCCCGGCGGCCGCGTGACCCCGAGCCGTCGGCATGGACCTGTGGGACGGCATGCGCTGCACCGAGTCCGGGTCCCTGCCGCCCGAAACGCCTACTCGGGCACGGGCGGCGCCGGGCCGAGGGCGCACCGCCCGGGGATTGGAGGCCTCGGCGCCGGGCGCCGCCCCTCCCCGCCCTGGGCCCGGCCGGTGCGTGCGCCTCCACCCGCCCGGCTCTCCGGGAGCCGAGCCCTGGGCGGGAGCCGAGCCCTGGGCCGGCGCCGCCCGGAGCCGCGCTCCTCTGCCTCCAGTGCTCCTCTGCCTCCAGTGCTCCTCCGCCTCCAGGGCCGGTCGCAGCTCTTCTCCCTTCAGCCCGCACAGCAGGCGGCCCTGGCCTGCGGCGGGGGTCCTGGCGCCGCCCGCCCGGAAGGCAGCGCCGCTGAACCACGCGCAGGGCCGGGGAGGAGCAGAGTCTCCCGAAGGACTCCCGGCCCTCAGTGTGATTGGAAGATGGAGAATGAGACGGAAAGGGGGTGAACTGGACATCTTTGGTGAGTCAACACGCTGCCTAAAACCACATGCTGTTGAAAATGAACTTTGGCAAGATAGGTGATATTTGGGGTACGCTTCAGGCGTAGGGCTCGGTGTCAATGGTAGGATTAAAATTTGATTAGGGTAGCCAAACCCTAATACATACCCTAAGCCACTCAGGAATCCTATGCTTTACTTGAAACGTTTCATTAACTAAACCCACACAATAACTGTGCCCAACACAGCAACCCTAACCCAGTCCTCAAAGCTGGGAGAGAGAACTGGTTTGCTGGTCTGGTTTTTGTTCTTTCTTCCCTCTCTGGCCTGTTTCCTGACATTGTTGAGGGTCTGTGTGGGCTGCAGGCCTTTGTAACAGCTGGCTGCCTGCAGACTGCTAATGCTCTGATAAACACTCCAAGATTCGGTCCTTCAGTATGTGGCTTCTCAGATAATTTACACATATCTAACAATATGACTGGGTTGGGGTCGGTTGTTGATGTCACTAAGGACTGGTGGTAGTAGGGCTACTCAGAATGTGCCTTAGCATAAAGATGTAGTTATGGTTTGGAAATAGATTAGGCAGGTGTTGGGTTTTCCATTAACCTTACAGAGCAGGTGAGTGTTAGGGACTAAGTTAGGGTTAGGATCACTATTACAGACAGATAGTAAATGATGCTTGAGGAATGGGTCAGGCTTAGGGTTAGGGAATGTGGTAGACAAAGGATGGGGTTAGGGAGCCTGTTAGGGAAGATTTTAGGATCAGGGTTTAGGAAGGGTTGAGGGTTAGGGAATGGGTGAGAATTAACTTTGTGGAATGAGTTTGAGTTATGAGATGTGTTATGGAGTGGTTTACAAAACAACTTATGGAACAGGTAAGGATTAAGAACGTGTTAAGGAAGGGGCTAGGGTGAGAGTTAGGCAGTGTGTTCAATATGAATGTGTTAGGTACACAATTGCACGGATTTTGGTTAGTGAATGGCCACAATTGTATGGATTTTGGTTAGTGAATGGCTTAGGGTGAGGCATGAGGTTCGTGAGTAGCTTAAGGTGTGGGTTTAGGTTGGAGCATGTTAGGGTGTGAGTACTGGCTAGAGTTAGTGTGCAGAATGGGGATCCATGTTATGGTATGGGGTAGGGGTAGGGTTAAGGTTGGGTTGAAGCTGTATTACAATTAGGGTACATGTGAGTGTAGGGTTATGGTTACGGTTAGGACATGTGTTTTAGTGTGGGGTAGGAGATAGGGTAGGGGTTAGAGTCTGTGAGTCGCCTCAAGATCCTCTCCAGGGTCTTGGTTTACTAGCCCTGCTCTTTCCCATGCCCTTCTTTCTGCTGTCCCATGGTTTGTCTTCCCCATGTATTTGTCTTCATCTTGTGTCTCCCACTTATTATGCAAAAAAGTCCATTTCCTCTCACTGGAAGGCTTGCTTTTGAGGACTTTTGTGTAAGCATATAATTTAAAGCTTAAGTCTAGGGTCCTAGTCTTGAACAAAGCCCATCTGTACTCTCAAAATACCTCTGAAGAACCTAGATAGGTGAGGATGAAGCTGTGAGGATAGGTTGTGGTTTCCCCTGGACTGTGTCATCCTGTTTAAAGGCCCTGTACTCTTCCCTATGGTAATATGGCACCTGCCAGGGTGACCCAGACCCTTGGGTGGTCTGGTTCTCTCTGTATGGTTCACCTCTCAGGAGCAGTATAGTGATGGAGGGTTCGGTCTGTGGAGAACATTTGGTGGAATTGCTGGTACCCCAAGGGACCAGTTTCCTTTTTTGTGGTGTTATGCCCAGATTTCGCGTCCCCAAAGACCACCAAGGAGCCGATTCCGATGCAAATGCAAGTCTTCATTGCAAGTTGGAGCCTGGAGTCTAAACCACCACCGACACAGCGGATCTGCACTGAGAACCCCCGACCCTAAGATAAGCAGAGTTTTTATTGTGATTACTACAGGGGCAGGGTATTTCCAACTTGGCAGATACTTTATTGGATGGCATTTAGCAAGCAAGTCTTGTCTTATTTCTATTGGCTATCTACCCTTTCAGTTATCTATTTGGCTTCGATAATGGGAACTGGCCTTGATATCGGGAACTGACATCAGGTGGTCACATAGCAGTGATGCAGGGGGTTAATGCATGGGGTAGAGCAAGTCACAAATGGGTTAAGCAAGCCATTTACAGAAACAGAATTCTGCGGTCACGCTGACCTAGTACCAACTTTATTTATTTATTTTTTTATTTGCCAGTTCTGGGGCTTGGACTCAGGCCCTGAGCACTGTCTCTGGCTCCTTCTTTTTTTTGCTCAAAGCTAGCACTCTGCCACTTGAGCCACAGCACCACTTCTGGCCTTTTTCTGTATATGTGGGGCTGGGGAATTGAACCCAGGGCTTCAGGTATACGAGGCAAGCACTCTTTGCCACTAGGCCATATCCCCAGCCCCTACCAACTTTATTTTAACAATTGCTACCATGTTTTCCCATTACCACTAAGCAAGCTAGAGTGGGCTAAAACAATCCAGTAGTCAATCATAAGTAAACTAACCCAACAGTTACCATGGCATTTCTACTACTATTATTGTTATTTCTATATTCTATGACTATGATCATTTTTTACTGTCCGTTACCATGGTTGCTACCTATGTACAGAGGGGAACAAGGGCTCCCTATATTTTTAAATGTCAACTACAAAAAAATAGTCTCACGGGTGGGGGTCCAGCCCTCTAGCATGGAGTCATCACCAGGGTTTAGAAGCTGTTATAATTGTAACACTAAAAGTTATATTTAGTCACTCAGGTTTTCAGATTAGCCCTTACAGTGGCAGGACCTCATGTGCCTCCACAGAAGTATCCTGACTTTGTTTCCTTTCTGGTGTGTATACTGGGATAGGTATCCACTTATAGTTGCTGCTTCTAGAAGGCTGAGGACAGTTCTTCATCCGAGGTCTTCCTTTTCTTTGGTACCTGTAAATGTTTGCACCCAGGTACAGACTACCGAGCTAGGGCTGGGGAGCAGAGAAGGACTTGAAGGGATTCCAGTTTCTTGACTGAGACTAGGCTCACATTTTCTGAGGGATATAGAGTCTTGTGGGTATTGGTGACACTTCAGCAGTGGATTTGGACATGGAAATAGCTTCCTAGAGAAGAGCAGGCTGCTGTTGTCAGAGTGGGTCCCAGCATGCTGCCTGAATCCTTACCTGCACCCTGTCATCTGCTTCAGGCCTGAGCAGGGGCTGATAGAGGCTCTCTACAGCCTGCCAGGAACTCCTGGCCAGGAACGTTGGAGGCCATCACACTGCTTACCTATAGCCAGTGCATCCCTGGAAGTCCTCTGGCCTGGATGGGGAGGAAGGCACTGGGCCTGCCCACCCAGGGGTTCCTGAGCTCCGAGGATGATGTGTTGGCAGCAGAGGGCAGGGGAAGTGGGAAGCTTTCTGTCTGCCTGCCCCAGGAGGACTGGATCCTTTCTCCTACCAGGCTGGCTCCTCCAGAGTCAGAGGGAGGCAGCAGTGACTACTGCATTTTAGGCTGCTGTGGTGAGTTCCATCTGTCTGTGTTCCTCAGAAACATGGAGAACTCCAGGCCCATTCCAGGCCTGTGGTCTTTCCTATATCCAGCAGAGCCCAGATACCCAGCAAAGGGCTACTTGTAAGGAAGCTGGCCACAGTCAGAGGTGCAGACTGCTTGAGGACTCAAAGTGCATTTTGCTTTCTCCCATTCTGGGCAGGCAGCAGGTTCTCTCTGACCTGTCCAGCTGCTTCATGTCCACATTGAGGAAAGTGAATTAATGCCCCTGTTTCTGAGTGTTGGTGGGCCTTGGTCTCCTGAGAAGGTCACTTGAACACTGTACAGAAGCCCTTCATCAGTCCTCAGTTCTGTGGGGAAGGGTCCCTACCCTTAACATCCTGACACCCAGCCTCTTTCCTCCCTTTTCCCCTTCTGGTTTTGCCTCAGGCCTCTCTGAGAAGGGTGTGGATGAACATCCTGTTCTATGCTTCCCCCTTTAAAGGCCCAGCCCGGGCTCTGTTGACACAGGTGAGATGCCATGACCAGGTGGAACAGCCTCTTCATGCATCTTCCTGAGTCACATTCAAAACTGAGTTTACAAGGGATGTCTTGGCTCTTCCAAAGTGTAGATGACCAAGCTCTGGGTCCTGCTGATGCAGCATCATCAGGGTAGAGGCCCACCCAGATTCAGAAAGTTGTACCTATTACTCGTCTTAATTTTCCCATTGCCCCTGAGATTGAGCGCTGAGGCCAGGGATGGCAGACAGACTGAAACGACCCCCTGGCAGTAGCCATGGCCTGTGAAGGGTTATCTTGAGGGAGGCACCCATGGTCTGTAGAGAGTGTAGAAAGAACAAGACATTTCTGTGTTAGTTCCCTATGGTTGCTATGACAAGGCACTGCACACTGGGAACTCTGGAGATGTTTCACAGCTCTGAAGTCCAGCAGTGTGGTAGCAAGGTGTATTATAGGCCACATTCCCTTGTGAGGTGCAAGGGCATGGTGTGTTCCAGGTCTTGTCCTGGTTTCTAAATCTGTGAGGGAATAGCGTAGTTTGTAGAGTAACTCCCCTGGGTGCATTTCTGTGACTGAGTTTCCACTTTTTTGTTTCCTCAGTCCTGGGCCTTGGACTGAGGGCCTGAGCAATGTCCCTGGCTTCTTTTTGCTCAAGGCTAGCACTCTGCCACTTGATCCCCAGTGTCACTTCTCGCCATTTTCTATGTATGTGGTGCTGAGGAATCGAACTCAGGGCTTCATGTATATGAAGCAAGCACTCTTGCCACTAGGCCATACTCCCAGCACCAGTTTCCACCTTTTAAGGGGCACAATAATAGTGGTTTAGAGTGGAAGTGAGGGAACAGAAGACACTGTACACAAGAAAGCACAAAAAAAGTGACTTAGGGATGACCCTAACAACACTTGCCAAGAGCCCATTTCTGTATGTGGTCACATTCATAGGTACTCGAGAACTTCCACATATGAATTTAGGGGACACACCCATTACAATGCCACTGCTGGTAGTCCCTACTTCTCATTCCCTAGGCAGATCCCTGCTGACCCTGAGTACTGGACTTTGGGTGATACAGTGATGTAATTCAGTGAGTGCTGGGGACACTAAAGTTTGGAGCAGGATCAGACAGAGCCTAGTCTGTCTCTGGGCACTGAGACTTTGGGATACTTCCTTGGGGCTTCAAGTTTCCCTGTGACCTGGGCAGAAAGTAGTTGCAGCTACAGGTTCCCTAAGGCCAAAGCTTTTCCTAGCTGAGGTAGGCATTGCTCTTGTGATCTGCAGAGACCACAGAATTTCCTGGTGAACCTCGGTGGCCAGATCCTGGTCAGTGGGAGTAAGATATGCCCAGAATAGGTCTTTAGCATCCAGAGGAGGAGAGGTATGGGCAGAAGAGAGGAGTAGGCATCCTCATGTGTAACCAAGTGTAAAACACCAGTGTGGATCCACTTCCAGGGCGCAGCCTCTGGGAGGCTCTGGCTAGTGAGGATCCAGATGCTTCACATAGAATCTGCCACTTCAGGGCCAGACACAGGTGACACCCCCCCCCCCCCCCGATCTGTAGTGCCCTTACCCACCCCATGTGGCCTCGGCTTATGTTCACAGGACTGTTAGATGCCCTGAGTAGTTCTTGGGGTTCTTACCCTGGGTGGGAATCTGAGTGTGAAGCACTAAGAGGCTATGCAATTACAGGATCAGGGGTCAGTTCACCTGGATTTCATCTTCCCCTCTACAGGTGGGATTAAACACACATAGCAGGTTGTTGTAAGGTTTTTATTTTTTTTTGAGCAGGACACTTTCCAATGGTTTGTGCTGACAGAACACTGATTCCATTTATTGAGAGATGACAACCGTCAGAAACCATTCTGAAGTTGGTACCACTGTAGGTCAGGGACACTGAGCACTGTAATCCCAGTCATCTGAGGAGGCATCAGGGAGAAGGTGACAAGGACCTGGTATGAAAAGATGGTCACTGAGTTTATGTTAGGAGCTGAGTAAACAAGGTGTCTGGGACACAAAAATGCAGACTCTGCCTGCCCATGCTCCTCCAGGTAGCACTGGGCTGTGGAGGGACTTGGAAGCTATGCTGAGGAGAAACCATGGTGTCACCAGGCAAATGACTTCTTAACTTCCAGGAGTTATCATGTGTTAGCCAGTGCTCTGTTTCAGACAAGATCCCCACCTAGGGAGCCACACAGACACCTGTGGCCTCCTTTGCTCCCATGAGGCAGGATGCAGAAGGAGATGTGGCAACATGCATTTTAGCCATAAACGATGCCACGTGGACTGGCTGTTTACTCATTTCCTGAAAAAAGGTTATGAATGATCCTACTCAGGTAAAATTTCTCTTTTGACCTTAGTCTTAAAAGCACCCCATTTTTAGATGAGAAATGGGGGCTCTGTTTCTCCCACAGATTTTTCCTATTTCTGGCTGAAGTATAAACTCTCCATCACTGCATTAGCTCTTGGTTTTGTTATTGGTTCCATAGTTTGTAGAGGGAGAAAGAATCTCATTTCTGTCAGATACGAGTAACAATGGGAAGCGAATTCATTCTAAGTGTTTTCTGGGAACTCAATGTTTTCAAAGATTGAAGTAAAGTTCACATGATACAGAAGGACTTGAACACTTTAGTGATGCACACTGCCCATGTTGTGTGTCTATTTGTCCTAGATACTTGGCTTGTTTCCATTGAATTGCTGTTGTGCATAATGCTGCTAAACATTTATCTAGTCACACATTTCTGTGTGAATGTCTTCACTTGTGTCAGTATATGTAGGAATAGAATTGTTGGATCCTATGGAAATTCAAGTGTTAGCTTTTGTTTCACATGTGCCAAACTGTTTTAACGCAGCTACCGCACATTTTCCCATTACTATGATCAATATCCACTTCTTTATTTTTTGTCACCAATACTTGATCAATTTTACATGTTTTTTCTGTTTCTGAAGTGATGTGGTGTTGATTCTTATTTCCCTCATGGGTAAATGATGTTGAATGAGTTTTTCTTTTTGGTGGGGGGTAGGGTTTCACTGTGTGGCCTTGAACTCATGATCTTCAAGGCACACCAGATGGCTGCAATCATCCAACAGAGCATGGGGCAACTTGATTTTTGGGTCTTGCTTACCTTTGGGTTTGCTAGGGTATATATATGAAGGCTGTGTGAAGCCACTGGTGTTGGAGGGTCACTGAATCTGTGCAGATAGCCACGCTCTGTCCATCCCAGGAGACATGGAGGTGCAGGCTCACAGTATCTGGCTGTAAGGAGATGCTGTCCATCTGGAGCACAACCTGCAGAAGGGCGTCCATGAGTGTCTAGCCTCTACCGGTGCCCACTGAGCACTGAAGCTTCAGAGGCTAAACAGAAGAGGTCAGGAAAGGCTATTGTGGTGTTTGGGCTGGACAAAGCTGAATCGTGGAGATTATTCGGTGCTATGGTGGGTGATAGAAAATCCACTAGCCATTAAAGAAGAGTCCGGTAAATTGAACTGCTTCAAAGGAAATCAGTACAAACCTCCTAAGATTTCCAAGAAGAGAAGTTGCCAAAATCTCCAAAGCTCCCAAGATAGGTTGCCAAACTCTGCAGAGACAAAGCACCTGTTAATTCATAAGAACAGAGATTCAATACATTTATAATAAACCACTGAATGACCTGAGAGACACACAGTCCAAAGATGTGAACAAGGAAAGAAATGTAACTACTTGTTGAATCTCCATAGTGTATTTTAGGTATTAGTAAGGAAACTGCCCAGTAGTTCTGAGTTCACCTGCCATTTTTACCTTGTAAATTATATTTTAGGGTTGGCTATTGAATCATGGCCACTCACACGTGCTAACCAAGTCTTTTTGAATGACTTTTATATTTTGTTAATTTCCACATTCTCAGTCTAAAATTTGGGAAGCCAGTGTAGAATTAAAACAGATATCTTATGCTGTGACCCATTTGTTCTACCTTTAGGTATTTCCCCAATAGTTGGACTCTGCCCTATGCTCAGTGACTCCTTGGGTGCTTCAATGAGAAGGCACCAAAGAGACTGTCAGTAGGAACCTGTGCAAATTGTCCATAGGGAGTCAGAGTGGGGTTCTATGGTGCTGTCCCAAGTGCTATGGTGCACTCTGCTGTTTTCTTGAAAAATGACAGGTGTGACATGTAAATGTGTGAAACAGTGGTTTTTTTTCCCCCCTTAATTCTGTGTGTGTGTGTGTGCTGTTAATAGGGATTGAATTTAGGACTTGGGTGCTGTTTTTTAGCTTTTCTACTTTAGATTGTGCTGCACTGCTTGAGCCACAACCCGTCTTCTGGCTTTATTTTGTCTAAGTGTGTGTGTGTGTGTGTGTGTGCTAATACTTTTTTTTTGTTTGTTTGTTTTTTGTGCCAGTCCTGGGCCTTGGACTCAGGGCCTGAGCTCTGTCCCTGGCTTCTTTTTGCTCAAAGCTAGCACTCTGCCACTTGAGCCACAGTGCCATTTCTGGCCATTTTCTATATATGTGGTGCTGGGGAATCGAACCCAGGGCTTCATGTATATGAGGCAAGCACTTTTGCCACTAGGCCATTTTCCCAGCCCCGTTAATAGGTTTTGAATTTAGGACTTGGGTGCTGTTCTACAGCTTTTCTACTTAAGATTGTGCTGCACTGCTTGAGCCACAGCCCGTCTTCTGGCTTCATTTTGTCTAATGTGTGTGTGTGTGTGTGTGTGTGTGTGTGTGTGTGTGTGTATGTGTATGTGTATGTGTATTTATTTTGTTTCTGTTTTCCAGCATGAATTTCATCTTTAAAGATCTCCTTACTCTGTTTCTAGAGTACTATTTGGGCAAGCAGGGATGAGGTCAGAGTGAGGGAAGGAACGAGGCAGGGAGGGAGAGGCAGAGTACAGGTTTTTCATTCGTTTTTGCAGTTTATGAGGGAGCACGAAGCTCCAAATAATCTTGGATGGAAGCTTTTTGTGAAGATAGTGCTTGTTGCATATGAATTCTTGACTATTGTTTTCCATGGCTGTTTGCTTGTCTTCCTGTTTTAAATTTTTGAAAGAAATACTGGTTAATGAAGTCAGGAGAAGATTAAATGTTTTAATTTAAATTCATCCTTCACCAAGTAGATTGCTGTAAAGGTCTAACAGAGACCCATGTGATAAAAAAGGTATTTCCCCTTCTACCTGGAAAATGGAGTAAAGAATAAACATCAGCAAAAAACCAGCCTTCTTATTCTTGTTTTGTTTTGCTCTCTGGTCTTGTCTGTCCTCCTCTCTGTTCCCCCTCCCCTTGCCCCCTCATCTGCCAAGTCTGATTGTGACAGTAATCTGTGATGAATGGAAGTGGCCATGTGATGCCCCTAGCCGCCGTACCTAGCTTAAGCCTGCTTGTGCCATTGTGTTCCATAGTTGTAGGGGTTGGAGAGACCCCGAAGGCTTGTGGACTGTCCTCCACCAGGCCCTGGGTTGGAGCAAAGGCCTTCTGCTAGGCAGGCTAGGCAGCAGGTCCACAGGTGGGGCCTCAGGAAGCTAGAGGTGCAGGGGCGCGGCTTATGGGGCTTCACAGCATGAGAGAGGCGGGGCAAGAGCCAGGAAGCTAGAGGTGCTGTCCTGGAGCTTATGGGGCATCACAGCTGGAGAGGGGAGGGGCAATGGCAAGGAAGGTAGAGGTGCAGGGGCGGGGCTTATGGGGCATCACTGCAGGTTAGGGGTGGGGAAAGCAGGAGGAAGTGAGAAATCAAGGGCCTTGGCCCTGGCACTGGACTGGTTTAGGTCGGTTCTGCCTGGGACTGGCAGTCCTGCTAGTGGCCCCCATCTTTGGGCCTACAAAGCTGGTCAGGTTCACTGTGGTTTCGTAGTGCATCTGGGCTTCGGTACACCTGTGCCATCAGGCACCATCTGCTTGTTTGTGTGGGGAAACCTGGAGGAATGCTTACCCTGCACAGTTGCGGCTGTGTGTAGAGAAGGTCTGACCCAGGTGCACCAAGCTGACTTTGAGGCAACTCTGGAAGACAAGTAGAGCTATGTGGCAGTGTGGCCCAGGGCATGGGTGTGGGGTGGCTGTGAAAGTGTGTGAAGTGCGGCCTGCCTCTCCCGCTTGCTCTTTTGTGCCCTTCCTGATGTGGCTTTGGTGAGGCTATGCCTAAAACCAGGCCTCTGGAGCTGGCCTCGAGTCAGTGCCAAGCTGGTGCTTTTAGTCTTGGCAGGCCCAGGCCATGGTTGTTGGGTGGGTGTGAGAGTGTGTGGAGAATCGTGGCCTGCCCCTCCTGTTTGCTTGTTTGTGTCCTTCCTGAAGTTGCTTCTCTGGGGCTAGGCATCAAACCAGGCCTCCGGAGCCAGCTTCCAGTCAGTGTCTGCCTATCCTTTATCTGGTGGTTTCAGTCTTGGCAGGCCCAGGCCGTGGTTGTGTGGTGTTTGTGAAATTGTGTAGAGGAGCGCGTCCTGCCTCTCCTGTTTGCTCATTTGTGCCTTTCCTGAAGTGGCTTAGGTGAGGCTAGGCCTCAAACCAGGCCTCTGGAGCTTCGAGTCAGTGCAGGTATTTTAGCTGGTGCTTTTAGTCTTGGCAGGCCCAGGCCACGGTTGTGGGGTGGGTGTGAAAGTGTGTGGAGGAGTGCGGCCTCTCCTTCCTGTTTGCTTGTTTGTGCCCTTCCTGAAGTGGCTTTGGTTGAGGCTAGGCCTCAAAGCAGGCCTCCGGAGCTTGCTTGCTTCAGTGCTGATCCTTTAACTGTGTTTTTCAGTCTTGGCAGGCCCAGGCAATGGTTGAGGCTGGCTGTGAAAGTGGGTAGAGGAGTTGGGCCTGAGGTGCAGGGGTGAGGCATGTGGGTCATCACTGCAGGAGAGGGGAGGGGTAAGGGCAAGGAAATGAGAAGTGAAAGGACTGGGCTTATGGGGCAACATGGAAGGAGAGTGGAGGTGCAAGGGGAGGAAGTGAAAGGTCAAGGGGTGTGGCTTGGGCGCTGGACTGGTTTAGGTCCCTTCTTCCTGGAACAAACAGACATGCCAGGAGGCTAGGAAGAGCTCCCTTCTCTGAGTGTCCTCTACAAAGGGTCAGGCCTACAAAGCTGGTCAGGCTCACTGTGGTTTGCTGGTGGGTTGGTCTTCGTACACCTGTCCTATCAGGCATCAGCCGCTTTTCTTTTTCTTTTTTCTTTTAATTTATTTATTTTTTGCCAGTCCTGGGCCTTGGACTCAGGGCCTGAGCACTGTCCCTGGCTTCTTTTTTTGCTCAAGGCTAGCACTCTGCCACTTGAGCCACAGCGACACTTCTGGCCATTTTTTCTGTATATGTGGTGCTGGGGAATCAAACCCAGGGCCTCATGTATATGAGGCAAGCACTCTTGCCACTAGGCCATATCCCCAGCCCGATCAGCCGCTTTTCTGTGTGGGGAAGCCTGGAGGACTGTGTGTGCAGATGCCGCTTGTGTGTGGAAAAGGCTGTACCCAGGTCCACCAAGGCAACTCCAGAAGACAAACAGAGCTAAGCCGAGCTTCCTGGCAGGTGGGGCCCACGGCATGGGTATGGGGTGCTTGTGAATGTGTGTGGAGAAGCATGGCCTGCCTCTCCTGTTTGCTCCTTTGGGCCCTTACTCAAGTGGCTACGCCTCAAACCAGGCCTCCAGAGCCGGATTCCAGTCAGTGCCGAGCATTTAGCTGTCTTTCAGTCTTGGCAGGCCCAGGCCATGGTTGTGGGGTGCTTGTGAAAGTGTGTGGAGGAGTGCAGCCTGCCTCCCTTTTGGCTTCGGTGAGGCTATGCCTCAAACCAGTCTTCTGGAGCTGGCTCCCAGTCAGTGCAGAGCTTTTAGCCAGTGCTTTCAGTCCTGGCAGGCCCATGGCATGGGTGTTGGTTTTTTTTGCCTGCCTGCCTGCCTTCCTCTCTGTGTTGGTTTGTGTCCTTCCTGAAGTGGCTTTGTTGAGGCCAGTCCCCAAAGCAGGCTTCTGGAGCTGGCTTTTAGTTGGTACTTTCAGTCTAGGCAGGCCCAGGGCATGGATACAGGTGAGGGACAGTGTGGAGAAATACGGTTTGCTTCTCCTAAAGTGGCTTGGGTGAGGCCAGTCCCCAAACCAGGCCTCTGGAGTTGGCCCCAGTCATTGTCGAGCTTTTAGCTGGCACTTTCAGGCCCAGAACATGGGTGTGGGGTGTGATTGTGTGTGGAGAAGTGTGGCCTTCCTTTTTTGTTTGTTCATTTGTGCTCTTCCTGCAGTGGCTTCAGGGTGGCTAAGCCTCAAGTAAGGAGGTCAGGTCTGGCCAGCACCATCTTGGCCACACACATGTTGAATTGTAGGGTCTGGCATCTCGTCTTTATGGTAGAGGGAGGGAATTCTGACCCCCTGTTGATGGTTGTGTCTGAATTTCTGGAGACAGGCGTGAGCACTTCCCTTATAGGTGACTGAACCTGTCAGTCTAGGGCTTGGGAATAGGAGCTTCCTATTACCCTGTCCCCTGACTTTACCTTATTTAGGCCCAGACAAGCACTGGTGCCATTGCGCCATACCACACATCTCTGTGTTTGCATCTGGTATCCTGTCTCCTGGCTTATCTCTGGTCATTATGGTGTCCCAAATCAGCTCTTGGAGCTGAATTGGTTTGTTAGTATAGTTTTTGATTTTTCTTTCCTCTCTGGATTGTTTCCTAACAGTGAAAAATATATTTGGGGGCAGCAGGCCTTTGTAACAATTGGCTGTTTATAGACTGCTAGCATTCTAATAAAGACTGCAAGATTTGATCCTTCAAAATGTGGTTTCTCTGATAATTTACATTATAACAGGCCCAAACCAGGCTTCTGGATCCAGCTCCTAGTCAGTGCAGAGACTTTAGATGGTGTTTTCAGTCTAGGCAGGCACAGGGCATGGTTGTGGGGGTACTTGTGAAAGTGTGTGGAAAAGTTCGGCCTGCCTTTCTTATTTATTCCACATTTTACCTGGCATACCAAGGTATTTTGTTTAGTTTTTGGATCATGCTTTGCCAGCCAGGCAAGCACCTTTATACTGAGTCATGTCCCCTGGTGGTCTCAGTGGGCCATCACTGTCCCCAGGCCTGGCCTGAGATCTGTCTCATTAGGAGCTGGATGGAGTAGCAGAAGGCAGGAGCAGAAAGTGTGGTCTAAATGGCCTTTTCCTGTTTTTCCTTCCATCAGCCATGGCTCTGATCCCACTCAACAGAGGAGAGGCCTAAGTGCTGAGGATTGGAATGGTAGGTGTTGGATCTAGGTGTCTAGTCCAATGTAGACTGGGCTCAGTGGATCCCAACAAATCTTGGTTAGGAGAACATAGGCCCCAATCTAGGTCTTGCATAGGGCACAGCAGTTAGGGTGGAGGGGATGTGTGGGGAATGTTTTTTCCAGATGCCTGTAATCCTATCTACTCCGGAGGCCAAAATCTGTTGATTGTAGTTCGAATACAGCCCTGGTAGGAAAGTCCATGAGGCTCTTTATTACCAATCAACAGCAACAACAACAACAACAAGTCTCTAGTAGAAGCATAGCTGTGTCTCAAGTGGTAGAGTGCTTATGCCTGAGTTCAAGCCCCAAGACCAGCAAAAAAAGATTTTTGGGGGTGGGAATGTGGCTTAGTGGTAGGTGCTCCCCTAGCATTCATGAAACCCTGTGTTTGATTCCTCAGTGCTACATACACAGAAAAAGCAGGAAGTACGGCTGTGGTTCTAGTGGTAGAGTACTACCCTTGAGCAAAAGAAGCTCAGGGACAGTGCCTAGACCCTGACTTCAAGCTCCAGGATTGGCAAAATTGTTTTTTTCATTTTTATCATATAGGTCTTACACACATTCTCTTTTTTTTTTTTTTGGCCAGTCCTGGGGCTTGGACTCAGGGCTTGAGCACTGTCCCTGGCTTCTTTTTGCTCAAGGCTAGCATTCTGCCACTTGAGGCACAGGGCCACTTCTGGCCATTTTTCTGTATATGTGGTGCTGGGGAATTGAACCCAGGGCCTCATGTATATGAGGCAAGCACTCTTGCCACTAGGCCATATCCCCAGCCCCGCCACACATTCATTTTTAAACTTTTATGTATTTAAATTTTTTTCTTTGCCGGTTGTGGGGTGTGAACTCTGTGCCTAGGTTCTGTCCTTGAGGTGTTCAGCTGAAGACTAGTGCTGTACCACCTGAGCCACAGCGCCACTTCTGGTGTTCTGGTGGGTCATTGGAGATAACAGTCTTGTGAACTTTCCTCCCTGAGCTGGCTTTGAACCTGGATCCTCTGGTCTCAGCCTCCTGAGTAGCTAGGATGACAGGAGTGAGCCACATTTTATTAGGCATGCCAAAGTGTTTCACTTTCTTTTTTGTGAGTTCCAATGGTATTGTATTCCAGGGCTTTCCACAAGCTAGGCAAGTACCTCAGCTCTTAGCCCTGGTTATTTTTATGCCACCTTTGGTTTTCATGATTTCCAGCCTCTGTAGGCATTTTGAAGAGAAAATGCACATAGTGTCAGAATAAAAACTGTAGAGCCTGGAAGCTTGGAATCATGAATAGCGGTTCTGGCTCTGTAGCCCAAGGTAGAACAGTGTGGATGGCCCCCACTAGAACCTGCTCTGGAGAACTCATGCCTTGCCCAGGCCCCTGGCCTCTGTTCAAGTCTGCATCAAGTTTTCATTTATACTTTCATATCCATCTTGGGGCCTGGAGAAGGAGGTGAAGGCATGTGTGAGGAAGGGCAGCCTATCTTTTCCTGCTTGGTAAGTTGGTGCAGATCAGAACAACTTAGGTGATCCTAGTCCCCTGCCCAAGCCTCTGTGTCTTTGCGATGCATTCAGTTCTGCTTTTGGTCATGTCCTGCCTGCTCTGTGATTGTGGGTTAGGGGCTGAGGTGCTGTGTGGAAAATATTTTATTTTTATTACATAGTCTTACACACATTTTGTTCAGCATATTAAGGCATTTAAATTACTTTTTGGTGATTTTAAAATTTATTGTTTCAGGGCCTCCCACAACCTAGGCAAGCAACTCAACACTGAACCTCACCCCTTTAATATAACCCAGTCTGTTCCTTAAGACTGGTTTTATTTAAGTTTTCTAGTAAGGAGCTTTTGTGTGACTTTCTGTCTTATTCTTCCCCTGTCGCCTATATAGGATCCTGCTTCCCTATGGAGTAGTTCCAGCATGCCCATCCATTGTTGCCTGTTGATTTCTTCTGGCTGTATGTACTTTGATGGTAAAATGTGTCTAGTATCAGAAGAAAACATGGAGTAAATACACTTGGAATTTTGAGTGTAGTATCTGGAAGTATGGTCCAATGTAGAAAAGTGGCTTGAATGACACCCCCTCCCCTGAAGAAGTGACACCCATTCAAAAATATTCTGAAGTTGGCATCACTGTAGGTCAAAGTTCTAAGACCCTCCTATCATTGAATCACAGTCATATGAGGAGGCATCAGGGAGAAGGTGACAAGGACCTGGTATGAAAAGATGGCCAGTGGGTTTAATTTAGGAGCTCAGCAATCAGTGTGGCT
Organism: Perognathus longimembris pacificus; assembly: GCF_023159225.1. Lineage (NCBI taxonomy): Eukaryota > Metazoa > Chordata > Mammalia > Rodentia > Heteromyidae > Perognathus > Perognathus longimembris. The sequence continues at coordinate 69,378,327 of NC_063171.1, forward strand.
GGTACTGAAGCACCCAGACCCTGTCTGGTCATGCTCTAAGGTAGTACTGGGCGATGGAGGGACTTGAAAGCTATGTTGAAGTAGTGCCATGGTGTCACCAGACAAATGGCCTCTCCAATCCTGGGAGCTATCGCTTATGCTTATTAGTGCACAGTTTCAGACAGGAATTCCTCCTAAGTAGCCACACAGATACTTGGGGCCTCAATTGCTGGTTTGAAGCAGGATGCAGAATGAGACTTGGCAAAACACACATTTTAGCCATAAAGGATGCCATGTGGACTGGCTGTTTACTCCTGGTACTTGAACTTGGCCTGGGAGCTGTCCCTGAGCTTCTTTTTGCTTTATGGTAGCACTCTACCACTTTAACCACAGCACTATTTTTGGGCTTTTCTGTGTATGTGGTACTGAGGAGTCGAACTCAAGGCTTCAGGCATGCTAGGCAAGCACTCTACCACTAAGCCACATTTTCAGCCCCAGTCTTGGGTTTTGAGATGACACTTTAGGCACATCTGAGGATCAGACATTGTTGCCTTTGAAGCAACAGAAGCATGTGCTTCACTTGATCAACATTAGGGTTGTGTGATGGTAGAGAGAGTGGGGTGTCCCAGGCATGCACTGAGCACTCTAGACTCAGGTTGGAAAGACCACCCTCTTGCTTGGGCTGTATAAGACTGAAGCCTGGAGATTAGTAGGTTTTATCATGGGTGACAGAAAATCCACAAGCCATTAAAAGAAAAGTCTGATAAATTGAAATCCTTTAAATGAAATCAGTACAAACCTCCTAAGATTCCAAACGTAAGTTGCAAAACTCGTCAGACAAAGCACCCATTAATTTCTAAGTACAGAGTGTCAATAAATCAAGATGAGAGCCAGGCACCAGTGGCTCACATCAGTAATCCTTGCTACTCAGGAGGCTGAGATCTGAGGATCATGGCTCAAAGCCAGCCCAGGGAGGAACGTCCCTGAGACCCTTATTTCCAATTTAATGCCAGAAAACCAGAAGTGGCACTAGCTCAAGAACAGCCCTCAGTGGACAACAACAAAAGAACAGACCAGTGAATAACCTGAGATACACCTGGTCCAAACATGTGAACATGGAAGGAGATGCAACTAATTGTTGAATCTCCATAAATTGTATGTCATTGATTTTTCAACAGTGGTACAAGTGACTGTTCATTCTTTCTCTGCTTCATATGTGTAAATCCCTTGTGTTGATGGTGATTCTTAGGGACATATTTCGTGGTTCATTATTTCTAGGATTGGCTTTATTTGAGTAAGTGCTGGAGTGTTACTATGCAGAATACAGTTGATGTTGGATTCTTCTAGAGCAGCAGCTTTTAGAATTACTATGCTGAAGAAAACTGCACTTGTTCCACCTAGTGGCTCATTTAAGTGGTTCTCTCCTCTCCCCTTTCCCTCTCTTCTCTCCTTCTCTCCTCCCCTCCTCTTTTTTTCTTTCTCCATATGTTGTATTGCTGCATTAGACCAGGCCGGTCTCATACTTGTAGTCTTCGGCCTCAGCTTCCCAACTGTTGGGGTTAACTGCATTTACCACCCTACCAGGCTCAATTTTATGATCTAAAAGTTCCTGAAAAGTTACTCTTTTAGGAGATGGAAATATGGCCTAGTGGCAAGAGTGCTTGCCTTGTATACATGAAGCCCTGGGTTCGATTCCTCAGCACCTTATATTTAGAAAAGGCCAGAGGGGTTGCTGTGGCTCAAGTGGTAGAGTGCTAGCCTCGAGCAAAAAGAACCCAGGGACAGTGCTCTGGTTCTGAGTCCAAGCCCCAAGACTGCCCCCCCCACATTCTTTTAGTTATGTGTTAATAACAGACTTACCTGTATAATAAATTAGAATGGGATTTCATTCCCCTTTTCATTTGAAGTCATTAGTCTCCCTCTTGTCTTCTCCTTATCTCCTCTGTGTCCCCGCCTCCTCCATTTCCGCCTCTGCCTTCTCCCCTCCTCCTCTCCATCGCTAACACGAGAACATACCTCAATTTTTCTTCACTTAATGCCACTCATTCTTCTTACAATTTACCCAAGCCCTATTCTTGGCCCTACATGCTGTAATTATAGTTTAAACAACACATTAGACTGTGAATCTAGAAACAAAGAATTCTAGTTATTTTAATTACCCGAAAAAGTAAAGAGGAGCTGCTAACTCCTCCACCCATACATAAAAGTATGGCTTTTTAAATAAACTTTTTAAGGATAATAGTAATCCAGTGGCCTTAGGAGCAAATCCAAGATAAAGTAACCTATAATGCTTACCCTATCATTTATATTCATATTAGCTATTCTTCTAAAACCCCTAACAAAAGTTTTAATAGGTCTACCAACAGTAACGTATTCTTTTTTTTTTTTTTTGGCCAGTCCTGGGCCTTGGACTCAGGGCCTGAGCACTGTCCCTGGCTTCTTCCCGCTCAAGGCTAGCACTCTGCCACTTGAGCCACAGCGCCGCTTCTGGCCGTTTTCTGTATATGTGGTGCTGGGGAATCGAACCTAGGGCCTCGTGTATCCGAGGCAGGCACTCTTGCCACTAGGCTATATCCCCAGCCCCATCAGTAACGTATTCTGATCAAATTAGTAAATCTATAAAATGAGCTTTAATTATTAGTCTGATTCCACTATTTCTATTCATCTATATAAAGAGACAGTCATCTCTAATTATCACTGAATAACTATTCACTCCATAGAATTATACATAAGCTTTAAGTTAGATCTTTATGCTGTTTTTTTTTTTTTTTTTTATCTACAGCCCTTTCCGGCACTTGGTCCATCATTGAATGTTCTCCATGATATATACATTCAGATCCAAACCTAAACTGATTTATGACCTACCTCCTTTTATTTCTTATCACTATGATCATCCTAGTCACAGCTAATAATATGTTCCAACTCTTTATCGGGTGGGAGGGTGTAGGAATTATATCCTTTCTATGAATCGGATCATGGTATGGTTGAACAAATGCTAACACTGCAGCTCTACAAGCTATTATCTATAACCACATTGGAGACATTGGCTTTATTTTATCTATAGCATGATTTTATAATAATTGCAATTCATGAGAACTTCAACAATTTCTTTTTTTAGTAAGTAATGAAACTGCCTTACCCTTACTGGGTTTAATTCTAGCAGCTACTGGTAAATCAATTCGGCTTACACCCATGGCTTCCATGTGCCATAGAAGGTCCTACACGTGTATCTGCTCTACTACACTCAAGTAATATAGTTGTAGTAGGAATGTGTCTGCTAATTAGTTTTTATCCCCCTATAGCCAATCACCCAAATATTATATTACTGTATTGGGGCCATTACAACCTTATTCACAGCAGTCTTGTACTGACCCAAAATGATATTAAGAAAATTATAGCATTCTGTATCTCAAGCCAACTAGGTCTGATAATAGTAACTCTAGGCATTAATCAGCCTTATTTATCATTTCTTCACATCTGTACACATGCATTCTTCAAAGCTATCTTATTTATATGTTCTGGCTAAATTATCCACAATTTAAACGATGAACAAGACATTCGAAAAAGAGGAGGAATCGCCCCATGTCTACCATTTACAACATCTGCTCTAATTGTAGGTAGCCTAGTTTTAACTGGCACACCCTTCCTTACATGATTTTACTCAAAAGACCTAATCATTGAAGCAATAAATCTATCATATACTAATTCTTGGGCCCTAATCATTCTAATTGCAACATCTTTTACAGCTATCTACAGCTCACAAATTATTTTCTTTCCTTTAATAGGACATCCACAAATTTTACCAATTAATTCCATCAATGAAAATAATCCAAGCCTAATTAATCTGATCAAAAGCCTTCTAATAGGAAGCATCTTCGCTGGTTTCCTATTTTCCAACCTTATTAATCCTACCAACACCCAAACTACAATTATGCCTATTATAATCAAATGAACAGCTCTAACAGTAACTATCGTAGGGTTTATTACTGCAGTAGAACTAAACATTATATCATCTTATTTAAAATTATATCCAAAATCGTATTCATTCAACTTCTCTAACCTGCTATGATTTTTTCCAACCATCATACATCGACTCATTCCTAACATAGGTCTCACATTTATCCAAAAATTAGCAACATCAACTATAGAGTATACATGAACTGAAAAAATTATACCTAAAACCCTAGCTACCATTAATACATCTGCTTCTAGCTCTGTGTCAAATCATAAAGGCCTATTAATTTATTTTTCATCATTCATCCTATCCACCCTACTTCTACTATTTATTAACTAAATGCCACAAGTAATTTCAATAATAAGATAAACAGCTATAGAGTTCAACCACCAACTACTATAATTCAACTCCCATAACTATAAATAGCCGCCACCCCAAGTGAATCTTCCTGAACTTTTAATACATAACCTTCACCAAATGCTAATATATCATCTAAATTATATAATCCACCTACACCTTCTAACTCCTCAAAATGCAGAACAGAAATTACTAAAACGACTTCTAGTAAGATTCCTGATCATAGTAAAAATCATAGTCATAAATTTGAGCCTCAAGTTTCATATTCATCAGTTGATATAGCAGTTGTACAACCAAATACTATTAACATCCATCCTAAATAAATAAAAAATACAATTATACCATTGTAAGAGCTATCATTTAGAATTATTAGACCACACCCAACAGCCCCACTATCAATCCTACACCTGCGAAAATAGGTGAAGGTTTAACAGCCACCCCAACAAAACCTAAAACCATTAAGATTAAAGTTAAATAAAGTAAATTTGTCATAATTTTCACATGGACTTAAACCACGACCAATGACATGAAAAATCGTAAATTCAACTATAAAAACAGTTTATAATGACAATCATACAAAAGTCTCATCCTCTCATAAAAATAGTAAACCACGCTTTCATTGACCTTCCAACTCCCTCTAACATCTCAGGATGATGACTTTGGATCCCTTCTTGGAGTATGCTTAATTATCCAAATTTCTACTGGCCTATTATTATCTGTGCACTACACATTTGATACACTCACGGCATATTTTTCAGTTGCCCATATTTGCCGAGATGTTAACTATGGTTGATTAATCCGATATATACACGCTAAAGGAGCATCATTCTTCATTTGCCTTTATCTGCACATCGGATAAGGTATTTATTATGGCTCCTACCTCCACAAAGAAACCTGAAATATTGGAATTATTCTTCTATTCCTAGTAATAGCTACAGCCTTTATAGGAGATGTACTTCCATGAGGACAGATGTCATTTTGAGGAGCCACCGTAATTACCAATCTATTCTCTGCAATCCTTTATATTGGCTCAGACCTAGTAGAGTGAATTTGAGGGGAGTTTTCAGTTGATGAAGCTACTTTAACTCGTTTCTTCGCATTCCATTTTATTTTACAATTCATTATTGCAGCAATGGCAATAGTTCATCTTTTATTTCTTCACGAAACAGGATCTAATAATCCACTAAGCATCCTATCTGATTCAGATAAAATTCCATTCCATCCTTACTACTTGTTCAAAGATCTATTAGGAGGTGTAGCATTGCTAGCCTTTTTCTTTACGATAGTTTTATTCTTCCCATATGCCTTAGGAGACCCAGATAATTGTATACCAGCTAACCCACTTAATACACCACCTCATATTAAACCAGAATGATATTTCCTATTTGCCTATGCTATTCTATGCTCCATTCCAAATATACTAGGAGGAGTATTTGCCATGATCTTGTCAATCCTAATCCTTGCCCTATTCCCACTCCTCCATACATGTAACCAACGTGGATTAATATTCCGACCTATTAGCCAAATCTTACTTTGAATTTTAGTCTCTGATTTATTTATTCTAACCTGAATTGGAGGACAAGTAGAACCACCCTTTATCATTATTGGACAAATCGCATCCATTCTCTATTTTTCTATTATCCTTCTTTTTCTCCCAATTGCCGGATTAATTGAAAAAAAAATACTTAAATGGAGACTGCCTTAATAGTATAAGAATTATGTATGTCTTGTAAACCTAAGACGATTTTATCTTCTTCAAGCATTCAAGGAAAGAATACAATCCTACCTCCAACCACCAAAGCTGGAATTCTTAATTAAACTATTCCATGTACTTGGGAGATTTAATAAATTTAAACCGTTTCATCAGGCTTAATGTTAAAGTCTCCAAAAAAAAAGTACTGTGCATGTTATGATTAATCGTTCATAAACCATAAAATGCTTACTCCACATTAAATTAATACATACATGCTTATAAGCAAGTAATAATCCCCATGAAGTACATGTACATCCTATGTTATATCCACATTAAATGCTCCACAATATGAATATTGTACAGTATAATAAGTTAATGCTTGTCAACAATAATACCACACCCACATTAGTCCATTAAATTTCGTTAGTTTTTAAACACATGGATATCCCCTAGTACTTGTTGTCTTTTAATCTACCATCCTCCATGAAACCATCAACCCACCTACTCAGCCTACCCTTCTTGCTCAGGGCTCATAAAACTTGGGGGTAGCTAATGTGAAACTATACCTGATATCTGGTTCTTACCACAGGGCCATAAAATTAAGATCACCCACACGTTCCCCTTAAATAAGACATTTTGATGGATCAGTGACTAATCAGGCCATGACCAACACAATTGCTCTGTCATCCCCCTGGTATTTTTTCTTTTTTTTTTGGCCAGTCCTGGGCCTTGGACTCAGGGCCTGAGCACTGTCCCTGGCTTCTTCCCGCTCAAGGCTAGCACTCTGCCACTTGAGCCACAGCGCCACTTCTGGCCGTTTTTTTTTTTTTTTCTGTATATGTGGTGCTGGGGAATCGAACCTAGGGCCTCGTATATCCGAGGCAGGCACTCTTGCCACTAGGCTATATCCCCAGCCCCCCCTGGTATTTTTTAATTTCTGGTATGCTGTGAGTCAGCTAAGTCGTGAAGGCATGGACGCAGTCAATTGATCTGTAACTGAACTTATTAACTAACATTCTCCAACCCCATAATTATCAAGCCATTGACATTAATTAATGCTCGAGGACATAAAAATTTTATACTAAAATAGTATTCTATCGCATAGACAGAAATAATACTTATTCTTCCCCCCTTAGGAGATTAGCACTTTATTAACACCCATTTCCCTAAACATTAATAGATGCAAATACCAACATGGTTGCTTGGTTGTATAGTTGCTTTCTGCTGTGTCCCCCTACTAAGAAAGAATTTCAGACTCCTCTGTCATATATTGAGGTATGCATACTGTGAACCAGCAAGGTGACATTTTTAGTTTCCTGTGTTTGGTGGCAGTCGAGAGGGGCTTGGGTGGTAAGAGTGCTAATGTAATGAATGGGTCCACCCACTGATGAGTTAACAGCCGGTAGGCTTGTAGAAGGCGAGGTCTGTTTCGACGAAGTTGGTCACTGAAGGCACCAGTTTTTTTTTTTTTTTTTTTTTTTTTTTTTTTTTTTGCCAGTCCTGGGCCTTGGACTCAGGGCCTGAACACTGTCCCTGGCTTCCTTTTGCTCAAGGCTAGCACTCTGCCACTTGAGCCACAGCGCCGCTTCTGGCCGTTTTCTGTATATGTGGTGCTGGGGAATCGAACCTAGGGCCTCGTGTATCCGAGGCAGGCACTCTTGCCGCTAGGCTATATCCCCAGCCCCTGAAGGCACCAGTTTTAAAGGCATACCTATTCCCTCGGTGGCTCTTGCTTCCTGGACAACATGTGGCAAACAAATCTGCCGTGCCACTAACTCGTGCTACATGGTACTGTGCCCTATTACATGCTTGCAGTAACAGAGCAAGCATTTGCAAGGACCGAAACCATCTGAAGCCATGACTCCAATACAGATCTTCCATCCTTTATCTGTCCAGTACTCGGTCACAGCATTGTAAGATCAACACTGACTTCTTAACCATACTTCCTGTAATCTCTGAGTCATCGTCCTTACCACAACTGCAGGTGGAATGTCATCCTCTGTTTCTATTGCTGCCTGAAATTCTGGAAAAAGGAAGGTATGCTCTGGAAATGCCGCTGCCCGTCCCCCCCCTCCCCCGCCCACCACGAAGCACATGGAGAGTACGAGAAAGGACACAGAACACAGAATGAACTGCGAGCGGGAGATGCGACGGCGTCCCAGACATTTAGCTCAGTGAAGTGATGGTACAGCGCCGCCTGGTAGGGGTGCTCCTCACCGTACCATTCACTTGAGAGGGCGTTGCTGGTGATGAGGATCCGAGTGGCCAGGAAGCTCACTGTGCCCCCCTTGGTCTCGACGCGCAGCGGGTAGCAGTCACAGAGGTGCAGCAGGTCATCGAAGTGCAGCCATCTCTAAAAGTCCAGGATGATGTCCTCCAGCGTGCCCACCACTTGCCGCGCAGCTTCCAGTAGGCCAAGGGTGCCAGCTCGTGCATGGTGTGGGTCTTCCCTGGGGTTGTCAGGTTCCGTCCGAGGGGTGTGCACGTCCGGGAGCTGGTCCTTTGTGGGGGGGTTGGGCACATCGCTGGGGCTGTCAGGTTCCGTCTGGGGGGTGGGCACGTCTGGGAGCCGGGCCTATGTGGGGGGGTGGGCACATCCAGGGGGCGGGCCCGGGGGTGCCAGGTTCCGAGGAGTGTAGGTGGCCATCGTGTTTCTCCAAGGGTTTCTCCCTGCGTGGCTGGACGAGGCGGGGTCGTGGTCTCTCGGTGGGACCAGCTGCGGAGCTGTGAGGGTCTCTCCTTCCGTGCGTGGACGGACGAAGGGCCATCTTGATTCTCCAAGTGGCTTCTTCGTGTGACTGGCATTGGATCCTTCCGTCCCGGGGGTGGGCACAGGTGGCGGCCTTTCAGGGCTGTGAGGTTCCGTCCGGGAGGCGGGCCTTTTGGGGCTGTCAGGAAAGGCCCTGTCAGGTTCTGCCCGGGGGGCACGCATGTCTGGGAGCCGGGCCTTTGGGAGAGGTTGGGCACATCCACTGGGGCTGTCAGGTTCCGTCCGGGGGGCGGGCACGTCCGGGAGCCGGGATTTTGGGGGGGATCGGGCACATCCGCTGGTGCTGTCAGGTTTGTCCAGGGGGCGGGCATGTCCGGGAGCCGGGCTGTTGGGGGGGGGGGGGCTCAGGCAAATCCTGGGGGTGGGCCCGGCGGGCCCTGGGTTCAGAGGAGTGTAGGTGGCCAAGGTGTTTCTCCAAGGGTTTCCCCCCCCAGGGCTGGACAAGGCTGGGTCGTGGTCTCTCTCAGCAGGACCCGCTGCGGAGGGGTGAGGGTTTCTCTTTCCGTGCGTGGATGGACGAAGGGCCATCGTGATTCTCCAAGGGGCTTCTCCATGTGACGGGTGTCAGATCCTCCATGGGCCTTCTCCGTGTGACGGGCATCAGATCCTTCCGTCCGGGGGGCAGGCACAGGTGGCGGGCCTTTTGGGGCTGTCAGGTTCCGTCCGGGAGTCGGGTGTTTCGGGGCTGTTAGGAAAGGCCCTGTCAGGTTCTGTCCAGGGGGCGGGCATGTCCGGGAGCCAGGCCTTTGGGGGTGGTCGGGCACATCAGCTGGGGCTGTCAGGTTCTGTCTGGGAGCTGGGCCTTTTGGGGGGGCTGTTGGGCACATCTGGGGGCGGGCCCGGGGGTGCCAGGTTCTGAGGAGTGTAGGTGGCCATCGTGTTTCTACAAGGGTTTCTCCCCGTGGGGCCGGATGAAACAGGGTCGTGGTCTCTCTCGGTGGGACCGGCTGTGGAGGGGTGAGGGTCTCTCCTTCCAGGCGTGGACGGAGTAAGGGCCATTGTGTTTCTCCAAGGGTTTCTCCCTGCGGGGCCGGACGAGGCGGGGTCATGGTCTCTGTCGGCGGGACCGGCTGCGGAGGGGTGAGGGTCTCTCTTTCTGTGTGTGGATGGACGAATGGCCATCGTGATTCTCCAAGGGGCTTCTCCGTGTGACGGGCGTTGGATCTTCCAAGGGGCTTCTCCGTGTGACAGGTGTCAGATCCTTCCGTCCCGTGGTCGGGCACAGGTGGCGGGCCTTTCAGGGCTGACAGGTTCCGTCCGGGGGTACAGGCCTTTCGTGGCTGTCAGGAAAGGCCCTTTCAGGTTCCGTCCGGGGTGGGCACGTCCGGGAGCCTGGCCTTTGTGGGGGGGGGTTGGGCACATCCACTGGGGCTGTCAGGTTCTGTCCGGGGGACAGTCACGTTCAGGAGCCGGTCCTTTGTGGGGGGTTGGGCACATCCGCTGTGGTTGTCAGGTTCCGTCCATGGGGTGGGCACGTCAGGGAGCCAGGCCTATATGGGAGGGTGGGCACATCTGGGGGGCGGGCCCGGGGGTGCCAGGTTCTGAGGAGTGTATGTGGCCATCGTGTTTCTACAAGGGTTTCTTCCCGTGGGGCCAGACGAGGCGGTGTTGTGGTCTCTGCCGGACCGACTGTGGAGGGGTGAGGGTCTCTCCTTCCAGGCGTGGACGGAGTAAGGGCCATCGTGTTTCTCCAAGTGTTTCTCCCTGCGGGGCCGGACGAGACGGGGTCGTGGTCTCTGTCGGCGGGACTGGCTGCGGCGGTGTGAGGGCCTTCCTTCCATGCGTGGACGTACGAAGGGCCATTGTGATTTTCCAAAGGGCATTTCCGTGTGACGGGCGTCGGATTGTCCAAGCGGCTTCACCTTGTGATGGGCGTCGGATCCTTCCGTCCGGTGGGCGGGCACAGCTGGGGGGGCCTTTTGGGGTTGTCAGGTTCTGTCTGGGGGGTGGGCCTCTCGGGGCTTTCAGGAAAGGCCCTGTCAGGTTCTGTCTGGGGGGTGGGCACGCCCGGGAGCCAGGCCTTTGGTGGGGACATCTGCTAGGGCTGTTAGGTTCCGTCTGTGGGGCGGGCAGGGCCCGGAGCCAGGCCTTTGGTGGGGGTCGGGCAAATCCGCTGGGGCTTTCAGGAATCGTCCGGGGGGCGTGCACGTCCTGGAGCCGGGCCTTTGGGGGGGGGGTTTGGCACATCTGGGGGCGAGCCCGGGTGTGCCAGGTTCCGAGGAGTGTAGGTGGCCATCGTGTTTCTCCAAGGGTTTCTCCCCGCGGGGCCGGACGAGGCAGGGTTGCGGTCTTTCTCGGTGGGACTGTCTGCGGAGGGGTGAGGGTCTCTTTTTTTGTGCGAGGACAGACGAAGGGCCATCGTGATTCTCCAAGGGGCTTCTCCGTGTGATGGGCGTCGGATCCTCCAAGGGGCTTCTCCGTGTGATGGGCATCAGATCCTTCCGTCCGGGGGGCGGGCACAGGTGGCGGGCCTTTCAGGGCTGTCAGGTTCCATCTGGGGGGAGGGCCTTTCAGGGCTGTCAGGAAAGCCCCTGTCCTTCCTGTCTCACACCGCTCTCCCGTCCGTGCTTCCCCCTTCATGTATGGTCAGCCGAACATGCCTCGGGCTGATCTCTCCAGGCACCGCCGCCCTAAGGAGGTGCAGGGTTTCTTCTGTCAGTGGCAACCGAGGGGGATTTGGGTAGCCCCCAAGTCCGCGTCGCAAGGGTGGGCAGCGTTGCAGATGGTGGGGGTGGCTGAGGGTCGCAGTCTCCCCTACCCGCTCCCGTCCCGCCTGGCTCGCGCCGCTCTCCCGGCCGGCCCTGCCGAAGGGGCAGCGGGCTCCCCCCTCCGTGCAGGGCTGGCCACAGCGGGGCCTGGATCTGTGTGTGTAGGGGTCAGGGGTCAAGGAGGGGCCGTGGTGAGCCATGCAGGCCGCAGCAGGGCCTGGATGTGTGTGGGCATGGGTCCGGGGTCAAGGATGGGCAGGGATGAGGGCAGGCCCCAGGGGTTGAGGGGGGACTGCTGTATCTTTTGGGGTGGGGATTGGGGGTGCAGCGCACGCTCCCTTACCTGCTATCCTGTCCTGTCGGCGGCGGCGGCGAGGGGTCCAATTCGGCGGCGAGGTTCCCCGGGCCTGGCCTCGGCGGCGGCTTGGTCTGCAACCGCACCAAGTGTCGGCCGTCCTCTCCGGGTGTGGCGGAAGCAGAGTTGGGGTCCCAGGAGTGGAGTTTGCGCCGTTCTCCCCTCTCAGCATTTTCTGAAGCCGCAGAGGCACAGTTCCCCATGCTTGTCTCGAGAAGCGGCGGGCCTACCTGCAGGAGGCGTGCGCCGCTTTCCCGGGCCCCCAGGCCCCGGAAGTAGGCCCGAGCGTTGTCGGGTCTACCCGTGCGGCGGTGGGCCCTCCCGTGCGGCAGCGGGCCCATTCTTCCGAAGCGGCTGGTGGCGTCGGGCCTTCCCGTGTGGCAGTGGGCCCGTTCGTTCGAAGCGGCTGCAGCTTTTTTTAGTCTTTGCGGGTGAAGTGGCGCTGTGCCATTCGTTGTGGGTGAGGCGGGCCTGGCGGAGGAGGCTGCGGCCTTCTCCAGGCACACAACCTGTGGAAGCGGCGGCGGTGGTGTTGCCAGGGGTGCCTGGGGGCAGCAGCGGGGCCGCGGTTCTGGGAGAGGGGTTGCCGGTCTCCCCTTCCTGCGCAAGAGGCAGCGATGTTCTCCATGCGGTGGCCATGTTCCCCAGGTGCTCCCTCCCCGTGTCACTCCCCGGGTGGGCCTTTCCGGTAGGCGAACCGTTCTGGGCGTGCCGGTCGGTGGCTGGCGGGCTGGTCTGGGGGGCGGGCCTGTCTTGGCCAGCCGGTCGGTGGCAGGTGGGCTGGTCTGGGGGGCGGGCCTTTCCTGGAGGTGGGCCTGTCTTGGCGGGCCGGTTGGTGGCAGGTGGGCCGGTCGGTGGCTGGCGGGCCTGTGCCGGTCGGTGGCTGGCGGGCCGGTCTTGGCGGGCCGGTCGGTGGCAGGCGGGCAGGTCTGGGGGGCGGGCTTTTCCTCGTGGCGGGCCGGTCTTGGCGGGCCAGTTTGGGGGGCGGGCCTGTCTTGGTGGGCCAGTCGGTGGCTGGCAGGCCAGTCTGGGGGGCGGGCCTGTCTTGGCCGGCTGGTTGGTGGCAGGCGGTCTGGTCTGGGGGGCGGGCCTGGGCCTGTCTTGGCAGGCCGGTCGGTGGCTGGCGGGCCGGTCTGGGGGCCGGGCCTGTCTTGGCGGGCCAGTCGGTGTCAGGCGGGCCGGTCTGGGGGGCGGCCCTGGGCTGGTCGGTGGCTGGCGGGCCGGTTTTGGGGCCGGGCCTGTCTTGGCGGGCCAGTTGGTGGCAGGCGGGCCGGTCTGGAGGGGCGGGCCTTTCCGGGAGGCGGGCCTGTCTTGGCGGGCTGTTATGGGGGGGGGACCTGTCTTGGCGGGCCAGTTGGTGGCAAGTGTGCCGGTCTGGAGGGTGGGCCGGTCTGTGTGTCGGGCCGGTCTGGGGGGGGCGTGCCTTTCCTGGAGGCGGGCCTGTCTTGGCGGGTCGCTTGGTGTCTGATGGGCCGGTCTGTGGGGCGGGCACTTCCGTGGTGCCAGGTTCCAAGGTGTGCGGGTGGGCCGGGCCTGGGGGCGGGCACTTCCGTGGTGCCAGGTTCCAAGGCGTGCGGTGGGCTGGTCCAGGGGTGTGGGCACTTCCGTGATGCCAGGTTCCAAGGTGTGGGGGTAATACTAAGGGAACCTCGGAGCCACCAGAAGCAGCCCCCACCCTGAGCCTCGCCCTGATCTCCAGCCCTGGCCTCACCCTAGGCCTCAGCTGTCGCTTGGTTTCATTCACTCCACACATGACCTTCCATCTACATTCGACTTTTATTGTGGGATAGGGGAGGAGGGGTGAGGGGGCACCAGGGTTAGTGCAGGCAGGGTTGCAGGGGGACAAGGGTTAGTGCAGGCAGGGCTTGCCGAAGGGGGGGGCGAGTTTCCTACGCGTGCTGCCCGGGTGGGGGGGCCCTACCCGATTCCTGTGGGGCTTAGTCCCGGCATACTCCAAATGGATGTGTGCCGGTCCGAGCTGCTGGCTGCTCTGGCTGCCTGTCTAGTCCTGGCGTGGGGCTCTTGTGGCCGGCTGGTTGGTCCGGGTGGGCGGCTGCTCTAGGCTTTGCCTTCTGTGGCTTGCTGTCCGTCTTGTTGTAGGGCTGCTCGCACTTCCTGGCCTGTCCAGGTGGTGTGCTGCTTCGACGGCCTTCTTCCTCCGTCTACCTCGCTGCTCCGGGCTCGGGTTTCTTCCTCTGCCTGGCTGGTCCCAGTTCTTGCCCCTCCTGCTTCCTTGCTGCTCCAGCTTCCCGACTTCCCTGGGGTCCAAATGGTAATGTGCTAGTATGTAGCACAAAAAGCTCAGGAGAAATGCTCAGGCCCTGAGTTCAAACCCCAGGACACCCTCCCCCACCGCCCCACAAAAATTAATTCTCCGTGTCTCGGCCTCCTAAGAAGCTAGGATTACCAGCGTGCACCCCCAGCACTCTACTTCACCGGGTCCAGTCTTTAGTAAGGGACACTTTTGCACAAGTCCAACTATCCTGAGGCAGCCGTTAGGAACACCTGGGTCACACTGGTGATTGAAGCACATTATACGCCATAGTGATACGGTGTTCCCGGTGTGTTTCAGTGCAGGGTGAGTTGTAGCACTGATGTGCGGATTCTAAACTAGTGAGAAAGCTCAGCAAAGAATTGTGGGCTCGCTCTCTCGACTTCCCCTCGCTGGGGGGGGGGAAGGGGCTTGTCTGCCCCTTCCTGGTTGGCCCTTTATCGCTCTCACGTGGGAGCGATGGCCACAGGTAGCCTCGTCTCTCTCTCTCTCAAATTCCTCTCACTTTGGGGGGAAGGGGCTTGTCCGCCCCTTCCTGGCTGCTGCATTATCGCTCACGCGGGAGCGATGGCCATGGGTAGCCTCGGTGGCGTGTGGTCGCAGGGTGCCCCAAAGCCGCCAAGAACAACACGGACGCGTGGGTCCCTAGAGAAAACCTCTAGGGCTTCTGTTTATTCAAATGAGGAGCCTCCCAGATATACCCTAAAAGCGGGCACAAGAGAGGGGCCCCTGATTGGTCCCAAGGGGCTGTCCCTCAAGTGATGTCAGACTTCCTTCTCTTCTGGTTAAAGACAGGAAGGGGAGGGACAGGCAGAGGTCAGCTGTGGCCCCTTAAAAGTGCAGCTGACACCAACAAAGGATAAAGAGGCAACAGAGAAAGAATAAAAGGCAATGTGGTGAGTGGAAGGTAACACCATTCTTGGAGGCTCCTGAGGAAGAGGAAGGTCCCTGCAATGTGTCCAGTCCTGTTGTGGAGAAAGCATTCTATGTTTCTCTCCCTGCTTTCAGAAGCGGGGCTATATCCTTGTAGGTATAAATTGATCACAATGGAACTATCCTATGGGCAACTTAAATTACAGATTTCAAACGTGAAGTATTCTTCATTTTTCAAATGATAATAAAAATTGAGAGTCATCTGTAATCCATGTTTCTTTGAGCATCAGCGTGTCCAGCCCTCTAGTCGCCTTGGAGGGAGGTACTGATATTTTAGACATGAGGAAATCAAGACTCAGAGGACTGAAGTGACTTACGAAAAATGACGCACTTATCACGAGGAAGTCAAGATTTGAACCCAGTTCTCTAAGATTCTATAAGCAATGTACTTCTAGTACATTGGAAGGCCCAGTACTCTGGAGCAATGATTGCAGAACAATTATTGCAACACATGCAGTTCAATCCACTCAAAAACAGCATCTCCTTCTGTCTTAATGAACGCTATAAAGTAAAGCTATAGATAACTTTAAGTAAAGCTATAGACTACCTTTTGTATTTGTAGGTGCTGCTGCAATTTCTAGGATACAAATTAATGTCAGTTAGCTACATTCACAGTGCTATTCTTTGCGTATTGTTGCATGTTCATTTGTAGCTTTCTTTTGGTTTTGGACTCCGGGCTTCACGATTATTGACCAGGTACTCTACCACTTAAGCCTTATTGTTGGTTGTAGGGATTGAACTATGGGCCTGTGTGCTGTCCCAGAGCTCTTCAGCTTTCATGCTAGCACACTGCCACTTGAGCCTCAGCCCCACTTTCGGGTTTTTGGTGTTAGGTTATTTGGAGATAAGCGTCTCAAGTACTTTCCTGCCCTTGCTGGCTTCGAACTGGGATCCTCAGATCTCAGCATCCCTTCTGGCCATTTTCTATATATATGGAGCCCATGGCTTCAGGTATGCAAGGCAAGCACTCTTTCCACTCTGCCACATTCCCAGCCCAAAACGTACAACTATAAAATGTATTATCTATTTTTGAATTTAAGGTATAATCTATACTTTTAAGATATGTTACAGATTTATATTGCTTAATCTGTGCCCTAAGATTCTAATGTTGGTGTACAGATATGGAATCACTTGTTAAAATATAGGTTACTTAAGTATTATAACAACATGAAATCTACATTTGAATAGTAGTGGGCTACAGATGAAGATCCAAACATGGGCACACATGTAAGTACAGTAGATTGCCCAAAGTTTTCATTGTAGGGCTTCATTTTCGTATTATAACAGATTCAGTGACTCCTTCTTCTGACATTAGTTGTTTGGAGGAAAGATATTCCTTTAAAGCAAGAGATAACTGTTGTAAGTAGCAGCTGACTGTCGGGCTCGGTCGCCTCTCCCGGCGTGGGGATCGAGACTCAGCTACTCTTTTTTCAACTCCCTTTCTCACCCTCTCCCCTAGTCACCTGGCCCGCAGATAAGGCTAGAGTGGGGCGGGGGAGCCAGCACCGTCCTGGCGCGCGCGTGGCCTAAACGAGAAAGCGTGCCCATCTCCTTACCGATAAAGTCAGACGTACACAAGTCTCGGAGCAAGCTTCTGGAGCCAACTGCTTTATTAAGGCAAAGGTAAAAGGAGATGATTCCGAGAGAAGGCGGTCGGTCAGGACGCCGATAGGCTGAAAGCTGTCACCTGATCTCCTTGAGCCCTGGTGTCCTGCTTCTTGTCTTCTGAAGTTCCTTCCTGCCCTGGCCTCCTTCAGCTCCCCTGCCCGAGAAACTACCGCTTGTCTTTGCTGACTGCCTGATCACCATTGGCTGTGCCACACTTTCCAGCTTCTTCACTGAATGGTCTCCTGCCTGGAAATGCACTTTGGATGCCCATCTCATTGTAAAGAATGGGAACCCCACAGCGGCCCCGCACAGTACCCAGAGCTTTCCCATAGAGGGTCACCTGATGCTCACAGTGTCCTTCTACAATACAGTCACTTTGGAAAATCAAAACTGAAGATGTATATGTGTCTGGTCATGTGCCTGATATATGGCTGATAAAGCCTGTGTTTTCATTCACTAGGTATCGGTTCTTGAGACACGAGCTTTCGTTCACTTCAGTTTTATTGTGAAGCATGAGGTGTTCGTGGTGGGTGGTGGTATGTGATCATGTGTGATGCTCACTGATGGCGGGGCTAGATGAAGGGGGGTGGAGGGTTTGTGAGGCATGTGTGGCTAGGCAAAGGAGGGGGCCAGGGTACGTGAAGGTGTAGGTGGCCGGGGGGGGGGGCGGAGCGGACGGGGGTACGTGCGAGGTATCGCTCGAGGGTTTTCTAGGGTGGCCGGGGTTTGTGCGGGCAGGGGTCGGGGGTGCCAGCGTCTCTGCAGTTGGGGCCGGTTGTGTCTCCAGCATCGGCTGGTCGTTCTCTCCTCTAGCCGCTCACGTCCTTCCTCTGTCTCACAGCTGTCCCGGTCGTGCCTGCCGAAGTGCCGTTGACTTTTCCCTCCAGGCGTTGCTGGCCGAAGCGGCCCTGGGCTTCTCCCTCTGTGCTGGGCTGTCCGCAGCGGGGCAAGGATCTGTAGGGGCAGGGGTCGAGGTGGGGCCGGGGTGTGTTTGTGTAGGGTGGATGGGGGGCTGGCCGAAGAAGGGCTGTGAGGGTTGGTGCGAGCAGGGTTGTCGGTGGCCCGCATCTCAGCAGGTGGGGATGGGTGAAGGGAGCCCGAGGTTTCGTCAGCCGGTGCCAGCCTTGTGACAGGTCGCTGTGTCCTACCTGCTCCCGTCCTTCCTGTCTCACCCCGCTCTCCTGTCCGTGCTCTTCGTGCTTTCCCCTTCATGTATGGTCAGCCGAACGTGCCTCGGCCAGATCTCTCCAGTTGCTGACGCCCTAAGGAGGTGCAGGGTTTCCTGCCGTCATCGGCAACCAAGGGGCGGCGGGCTCCCCCCTCCGGGCAGGGCTGGCCACAGAAGGGGCAGCGGGCTCATCCCTCTGTGTAGGGATGGCCAGAGCAGTGCCTGGATCTGTGCGGGCCGGGGGTCAGGGATCAGCCAGGCAGGCCCCAGGGGTCAAGGGGGGCCCGGCGTGGCTTTTGGGTTGGGGTTGGGGGGTGCAGCGTGCGCTCCCAGACCTGCTATCCTGTCCCGTCGGCGGCAGCGACGGGTCCGAGTTGGCAGCAAGGTTCCCCAGGCCGTGTTTTGGCGGGCGGCGGCAGCGGCTCGATCTCGACCAGTACTAAGCATCGGCCGTCCGGTTGAGGCGGCAGGCACTGGTAGTAGGCATGGACACTCACCAAGCGTCGGCGGGAGTGGAGCAGCAGCGGCGGTGGCGATGGGTGCAAGTTGGTGGCGAGGTTCCCCGGGCCGGGCTTCGGCGGCGGCGGCAGCGGCTCTATCTCGACCAGTACCAAGCATCGGCTGTCCAGTTGAGGCGATGGGCACCAGAAGTAGGCATGGACACCCTCTAAGCGTCGGCGGGAGTGGAGTTCACGACGTTCTCACCTCCGCTGAGGTGCAGTTCCTCATGCCGAGCGTTGGGCACATCCGCTGTGGCTGTCAGGTTCCATCCGGTGGTCGGGCACGTCCGGGAGCCGGGCCTTTGGGGGTGGGGCGGGCACATCCGGGGGGTGGGCCCGGAGGTGCCAGGTTCAGAGGAGTGTAGGTGGCCATCGTGTTTCTCCAAGGGCTTCTCCCCGCCGGGCTGGACGAGGCGGGGTCGTGGTTTTCTTGGCTGGGACCGGCTGCGGAGTCATGAGGGTCTCTCCTTCTGTGTGTGGACGGACGAAGGGCCATCATGATTCTCCCAGGGCCTTCTCCGTGTGACAGGCGTCGGATCCTCCAAGGGGCTTCTACGTGTGACAGGCGTTGGATCCTTCTGTCCGGGTGTGGGCAAGGTGGCGGGCCTTTCGGGGCTGTCCGGTTCTGTCTGGGGGCTGGGCCTTTCAGGGCTGCCAGGAAAGGCCCTGTCAGGTTTCGTACGGGGGGCGGGCACGTCCTGGAGCCGGGCCTTTGGGGTGGGGGTCGGGCACATCTGCTGGGGCTGTCAGGTTCCGTACGGGGGGTGGGCACATCCGGGAGCCCGGCCATTGGGGGGGCTCGGGCAAATCCGGGGGGCGGGCCCGGGGGTGCCAGGTTCTTAGCAGTGTAGGTGGCCATTGTGTTTCTACAAGGGTTTCTCCTTGCGGGCTGGACGAAGCGGGGTCGTGGTCTTTTTCGGGGGGACCGGCTGTGGAGGGGTGAGGGTCTCTCCTTCCAGGTGTGGATGGAGTAAGGGCCATCATGTTTCACCAAGGTTTCTCCCCACGGGGCTGTATGAGTCGGGGTCGTGGTCTCTCTCGGTGGGACTGGCTGCGGAGGGGTGAGGGTCTCTCTTTCCGTGCGTGGATGGACGAAGAATGGCCATCGTGATTTTCCAAGGGGTTTCTCCGTGTGACGGGCGTTGGATCCTCCATGGGGCTTCTCCGTGTTATGGGCGTCGGATCCTTCCGTCCGGGGGGAGGGTTCAGTTGGCGGGCCTTTCGGGGCTATCAGGAAAGGCCCTGTCAGGTTTCATCCGGGGGGCAGGCACGTCCGTGAGCTGGGCCTTTGGGGGTGGGTCTGGCACATATGCTGGTGCTGTCAGGGTCCGTCTAGGGTGTGGGCACGTCTGTTAGCCGGTCCTTTGGGCACATCCGCTGGGGCTGTCAGGTTCCCTCCGGGAGCTTGGACTTTGGGGGGGGGGGTCGGGCATATCCAGGGGTGGGCCTGGGGGCTTCTCCATGTGATGGGCTTCGGATCCTTCTGTCCGTGGTGCGAGCACAGGTGGCGGGCCTTTCGTGGCTGTCAGCTCTCCTCTCCGCCGCTGCTCCCCACAATCCGTCCTTGTCACCTTCACCCTCGCCTCCTCTTATTCCTCCCCTGATTCTTTTGTATTGTTTCCTCCAGACTTTTTATGTTTGAGGTTCATGTTAGCATTCATGATTTAGAGTGTGTGTCAAGCCACTCTGATGGCCTTCAGCTGTTGTGATGTTGTTTGATTAGCGTCCTTGACCTTCAATATCTGATGGTGTGTTCCCGCTGCCCCTAAATTTGTGTGATAATGGAGACTTGAATAAAGGTCAGCTGTGCTTTCACTGTATTCATACACCTGCTCTGCACACACATGTGAGAGAGTATGGGTAGGGGATCGAGTACTATGTATCTGTGTGTAAACTTGGACACCCCTTAAGCATGTCTGACAAAACAAGGCCACCTACCTTCAAGGATGCAGAATACTGGTAAGCAATGGAGTGGGTTGGGCTTTAGTTTAAGGAATTGGCTGGTTAGGTGTCTGGGGAGTTCTTAGGACTACTGTTTTCATGGTTGGCATGATTGAGATTAGGGTTTAGTTGTGGGATTGTCGATGTTAAGGATAGGGTTAAGGTTAAGTGTTAAAGATACTAAGGGTGTGAATTAAAATTTTTATTCATGCTGCGGATTAGATTACATCCTCACATCATGTCACATCATCACATCATTTCACATTCTCCATAACATCAACACATCGTTTCTAATCATTCTTGGTCATATCACAACACGTTACATTCTCACATTACATGTAATCATTCCACATCATCCCCACACATCATCTTATTACCTCACATCACATCACAATATCACTTCATATCACCAGATCACGTCACATCACATCACCTCAACAAGCCACAGTACTCCCTCAGATCATATGACATCACATCTTCATTTAAAGTCACATCTTCACATCACACTATCACATCCTCAAATCATGTCACAACACATTACGTCACAGTATATCCCGTCACATTGTCACATCACACCATCATATCGTAATATAACATCACACCATCCCACAGGTCACAGCATATCCATCATCACAATACATCACATCATTCCCCTTGTCACCTGGAAACTGCCTCTGTACTTTCTGCTCCGTCTTCCCCTCCCCTGCTCTCCCATATCCTTCCTTTCCTCTCCCTATCTCCTCTCCCTCCTCCTCCCCCTCCTCCACTCTCTTTCCCCTCCTTCATTCCTCCTTTTCCTCATCCTGTCCAATCCCGGTCTTTTGTATATTTTCTCTTTCTTTCTTTTAACTTCAGACATTGTATTTCTCATTACACCAGGGGGGTTCTGAACTCTCAATCTTTCTGCTTCTGCTTACCAACTGTGGAGCTTACCTGAATTTGCCACTGTACCTGGCTCAGTATATGATGTAAAAGTTCTTGAAAAGGCAATTTTTTAGTTGTGGTTTCAGTAGCAAGAGACTTACCTATAGAATAAAATACAATGGGATTTCATTCCCCTTTCCATTTGGAAACTTTTTTTCTCTTCACATGTGACACCTCCTCTTCCTCCCTTCCACTCCTTTTCTCTCTTTTCTTTAGACATTTTACTTTTGCAGCACATGTTAGCTTTTATGATTCCAAATCTGTGTGCTTTAGAATGTGTGTAGGCCAATCTGATGGCCTTCAGTAGTTGTGGGAGTCGTTGCTCAGAGTCCTTGACGTACCATGCTTGATGGTGTGCTCCTGCTGTTCTTAAGTATGGGTGATAATGGAGACTTGGAAAAAATGTTTATCTGTGTTCATCCACCTGCTCTGCATACAGATGTGAGGGTATGGGTGGGGATTGAGTGCTGTGTATCCG